>NC_083488.1:31431417-31734838 GCF_905332965.1 Bombus pascuorum | reverse complement strand
GGAGGTCGAGGAAATTTGGTGAAAACTGGAAGTTTCTCGGTTGACAAAGATTTCTCGAGTTTTAACATATTTTCTAGCTACACATCTGTTCGTATCTTTCTCGATCGAGGAAGACGATGGGCGGATGATGATTTATGGATGAAAGTGGGAAAAATCGAATTCGAGAATTTGGAAAGGAAAGGAGATGGTTCGGTTGTCTCCTGTTGCTGTTTCGAGTGAAGGAAAATGGATTATAAGATATAAATACGGGTGGAATTCGCGGCGGTGGTGGGGAAAACGCTAGTAGAATGGGAAGCTCCTGTTTCAGACGGCCGGCTAGTAGAATGGGTAAATGATTGAGCGTAGAGATATAGATACAACGGAATTACGTCGATGTATGTTTATGTAAAATTAGTGATGAGTATCTAAACATTTTTTTGATGTTATACACTATAGATCATAGCGTATGGTTTTGTGTACTATTAATTAAGAAGTGTTAAAATCAGAGAGAGATATTTATTTTCTTTCTTTTACTTAAATTAATGGTTTAATTGTTGTTTGCCTAAAGTAGAGTCTCTAGTTTCTAAAGTTACTTCGATTATTTTACTTCTTTCACCTTGGAATTCCCTTTTATCAATTTCTGGTTACAAAAGATTTAAATGTAGCAACAACTTCTGGATTTACTCTATCCACGGTAGTCAGATAGAATATTTATTGAATTATTATGACTAGATTACGCGTGTTCGTGTATTTGTAGATAATATAAAGATGATATATATAAAGATGATATATATATATATATATATATATATATATATATATATATATATATATAACTTTCTTTATTTTCCTAAAAGTATGTATTTGTATAAGCATCCGCAGCCTAATTATAGTACACAAATTTGCCTTACACGATATGACTCGTTCACCAAACAATGTATAAAATAACACATGTGTAAGTAAAAGATATAAAAATAAAGAGATAAACACCGGTATACTAATGTTGCACATTGCTTGGCCTCATACCTTACCATTCGATAGAAGATTATTGATAAACAAACGAGTAAATCAACATGAATAATATAACGTATCACTAGATACGATTTATCAATAACGTTTCTCTAACGTTTCTCCTGTGTAAATGGAATGTTAAACAAATTTCAAGAACCGGAGATCGCAATGCCAACGTCGATGGAAACACGCTCGGTATTCTTGTTAGGCATCGTCGCAACGTCAACGATGCTGTGAGTGTAAATAACGAAAAGCTCAACGTTTTACCGCAGCTGTGCGAGATAAAGGCGAACTTTCGACAGATTTAAAGAATTCGATTCGGAGACGGCGATTTTGATCTCTGATCACCTGTTGCCCGATCGATCAACCTCGTTCAATCAACTATTACGCGCTGTTATTTATAAAACAATTCGCTTTTGATTTGATTCGAGGGCGAGTAAAATTATAAAACGTTCTCCTGACGCGGTGAGTGGGCGCGTAAAAATAGTCGTGGATGATTCGACCATTCTAAAATGATTTTTGGCTTTCATATGACACTGGTCGGTGACGTAGCGCGATTGTTACGTAGCACTTTCTTTTACGCCCATGTTGTTATAGATTCGAACATGTCAACGACTCTCGCTCATCGATGGTCGATCCACGAATGAAACCGATGACCCTGCAGCTTTTCAAGTACGGCATATCTAAATCGGTATACGAAGTGAGACGCGGTTGCAGAGGTCGAACTTTAAGCGAATAATTCTACGAAATGCGAAGCGTGGGACGCTAGGAGACGATTCTGGTTCTATTCGTCCAGAGCTACGATAATTTCGTACTCAGAAACGATCTTCGATACGAGACGGTACACCTGTTGAGCTTCGAAGCTTCATTGCACTGAAAATTATTCTGCATTACTTCGTGTGTGATGAACGTTTATATTTCGCGCATAATCCGAATGTTAGTCACGTTAACGTTTTCGAAATTTTGGTATTTATGTTTCTTAGTTAAATATCGAAAAGCTTTCGAAACGAAAGAAAAATTGTGCCATAGCTGAAATAAATCTTTTCTAGAAGAGATAATCTCTTCTAATCTTAAACGATGTTTTATAAAAGAAGATAAATGCTTTTTTTCGCTATATGGTATTATTTTTAGTGTCAGTTTATTGCAGTAGAGAAAGGCACAACATATAGTATCTAACTATCGAATGTTATTTTGTAAACATGCCAAGAAAAATAAGAGATATTGAGATCTCAATATTTGGAACAATATGAGACGCAATAAGCATAAGACGCAATAAATTTACAAAGTGACGCACTGGATTATAATAAGTAGATTACAACTGAAAATAAAATAATATGGAAACTTCAACCTTGCATTAACGAAATTGCTGGCTTCAGCTCAATAACACAGCAATACTACATATTTTTCTATTCTCTTTGATCCTGGGAATATTCTGTACTTCATAAGTACAAGATCTGGACAAATGATTTATAAATACTGTTTTTAGCGCGATGACTGGCTGAAATGCTACAGTCTAAATCAATTCTTTTACTGACATGAAATATGTATATTATTATTTTTTAGATGTTTATGGAATGGTAATCCTGGCTATTTCATCATAATTCTTTCTTCGACAACAAATTCGTTATAACGTTTTTGTTCCCATATTATCAACGATTGTCGACATTCCCTTCTTAATTTATCAATACATGTGTAACTCGAGTTATGAAACTATTTACATTCTAAAAATTACTGCCTTTTTCCAAATGAAAACAGAAATTAATTCTCGTTAATTAGTCGTCATTGTTCGTCGATACGTCGTTTATTATAAAAGATACTTAACATTTGACTCTACAAAAGTAAAATCACGATGTTTCGATTATCATTAATGTATTGCACGGTCATAAGCCACCCAATGATAATGACAACGACGACGATAATAACATCAGATTTACCAGATAGCAAACCAACGATTATAATGCAATATATCGCACAATATATTATTCTATGCTATTCCACCCAAATCTTAATAATCGCTACAATTTATTCCATCTCATATCCATATCCCTATAAAATTCAGCCGTTTCATTTCTTTCATATACAAGGAACACCTAACAACGAACGAGCAAACCTAAAGAGGACGTTGAAAACACGTAACGTTTCTAGAACGAAGCTGAGAAAGAGAAAGAGAAAGATAAGGAAAAGGGTAGATAAAATGCAATTGAACACGGCATAGCCGTTTCCCTAAGCAGGAGGTCGTTTGGCAGACACGCTAGGAAACGTGGGCGTTCGAGTAACGGTGGTGGTCGTCGGTTAGTGGTTCCCCTCGACGGACGACGAGGACGAGGAATGACCACGATGACGAGTCGTCGTCGCGTGTTCCTGGTGGGGGTCGCTGATCTAACGCGCTTGCGCGGAACCGTCATTTTGACGAAGCCATGGAGCCGCCGGCGCGCCATACGAACGACGACGGGTCGCGCACTACGAGTAGGGCGCTGGTCGGCTCCGAAACCCCGAAGAAGAAGAAGAACAGAATAAGAAAGAAGACGAAGAACAAGCCGAACAAGAAGCGGCGAGGAGGAAGAAAAGTGGTAGCAAAATTATATTACGACGATTATATTTTTGTTTGAAAGAAATTAAACGACTGTAACAGCCGACGCATCGACGTAAGAGGCTGCTTTTAGGCGAGAAAAGACCGAGGAAGAAACGAATCTCTCGGCTCCATACGGGGACAAATTATCTTGGTGAAAATAGCAAGTGAATCTAGCGAACAGGATGTCTTCAGCGGTCGCTAAAGCTTCCAAGTACACGTACCGCTCCACCGGCGGTGGTACTGCCGATGTCAGCATCGAATACAGCACCGACCTGAGCGCTCTCTCCAGACTGGAGGTAAGTTCCGCAGAAACGAATGCTATTTTACTCGTTTTTCTTAAAAGGTATCTTGATATAAGATAGTCACGTTTAACAGCACAACGATGCTACGTTTTTCTTCGTTGCTTTTCGATGGCCATAAATAATTATTTAAACTATTATTCGTTTAGATACTGTTCTATATATATCAAATATGACCTCTTTTTAATTCGACTTTTTTATCTTAATTTCATCTCTTTATTTTTAATATAATAGATCGCTAACAAAGATTAGTCTCTGAAAAACTGGTTAGTTACCATGTTGTAGAAGTATCGCTTACAACTAGTTACTAAGAATAGGAAGGGAACGGGAGAATCGCTGAAACGTACGAACAAAACTATTAATGTTCCATCCACGTAATAGCTGAGGTATTTCACTGGTAATAGTCGAGAGTATCTTTTGCGAAATGTAATGTATGATAGGACGTCTTACGTACCTCTCGTTAGGTCTAAATTCGTTGATCCGAAGAATCCAAGATTTTAGCGAACCTAGAATGTTCATCCAAGTCTGCCCGATGATGCAACACGAAGAGAGCGAGACAGAAGAACGAGAAGAGGATCGAAACACCGGGGTTCTCGGAGGAAGTCCTTCGATTTATGTTTCCTTGAACGACGCGACGAAAGAACAAGAAGGACAAATCACGTAGAGGAAGTGATCGCTGGTGAAAAGGTGAAATGTCGAGCAGTGACCGATTTCGGGGACAGTGAGACGCGAGAAAGTTCAGTGACCATAAGGGATATTAGTGCCAACCCTGACGAGGAACGAAAGTGTCGTAGACGGTTCTGTAGCTATCAAATTGCTCGTGTACGAAAATAGTCGTAAATATCGGTCCTAAATGACGATCGTGCCACGAAGGAGTGACATCTTCGAATGATCCACAAAGCGTTCTCATCGAGAACCTTGATCAATGTATCCCATCCGGATCTTCTTATGGCTCGTCTTCAGCTACCCTGATTATGCCAATCTCGTGGCTTCAACGAAAAAACTCAAGAACAGAAGGAAGAAAACTCGAAGAACAGAACCAGGAAACGTGTATTCGTCTATAGACTCAAGTAAGATTGTTCATTTTTTTTTTTTTTTTCTTTTTTCTTATTTCTTTCAACTCGAGAAGAACCGTTTGCCATTGATCTCGTTATGGAACACGTACAGACGAGTGCACGTTCCTTGGTTCCTCGGTTGAGAAACGACCCCGATGAACGGTCGCTGAAAACGAAGATCCTCCTGTTCCCTCCGCGAGTCAACCCGTTTCAGAGGCTGTCCGTCTTTCTGAAATACCTTCCGAGCCTCGGTCTGTTGGATATTCTCGTCGGCCGATTACGTAAAGCATCGACCCTCTGTAACGTGGTCCGTGATACGCTCTAATCCTTTTTGCCTCTCGTTTCAGGACAAAATCCGCCTGCTGCAGGATGACCTGGAGTCTGAGAGAGAGCTGCGTCAGAGGGTGAGTTTTCTTTCGATCGATCCTCTTCCAACAGTTTTCCTCTGTGAATTCTTATTCTTACGGAGATCGATTGATCGTTTGATGTCGAATCGTTTCTTCTAGTGAAACGTGTGATTTCCTTGCTTCGAATTATAGTAGAATACTATTTATTATCTTTGTATCTTTCTTTATTTTTCAATTTTTTAATAGCGGGGAGTGATTACTATCTTTCTTTGCCTTTTTCTTATTTCGATAGTGAAGAATAATTCCTGCATGCAAAATGTAACTCATATTTTTTCACGTGGGTAAATAATTACCACGGTTAGTTTACAGAACACAGAAAATATTTTGATCAAGACGTTCTCCGTTTTCTTTAATATCGAGATATCGAAAGGAATTCGAGTTAAGCACACGTCGCGATTCTATAGATAAAAATACTAAAACAGCCAGAAGTAAACGTCAATTCTGAGACTTTATGTAATCCGGGTATTGTGAATTTTGAAACTGATACAAAAAAAGCGGGGCTGGCCTGCTCTCCATCATAGAGTGGGGAGCAGTAGGTCGAAATGTCCAGCTCTCGAGTCGCAGCTATTTTTGGGGATGCGCGCCTCTTCAGCGTACGAACTCGCATTCCTCTCTCGTGTTCGGCCAACAAGTATCTACGTCTACCTGTTTAAAAAGACAGAACCAAGAAAACCTGATACTTTTATCGGAAATTTACTTCGTACAAAAGAAGTTAAAAGACGATAATAAGAAAACTTGAAATTTGTTCGAATCATAAAATATCATTCGTCGATTAATCATCGAATAATTTTGTCTTTCAACGTGACACAAAATATATAAATATAATTTTCAAATTAATTATAGATAATAAATTTCTTTATTTACGTATCAAAATTTGGAAGATTCTAAAAATATTTAGAACGTAAACTTTTGATACATTTTAGAGTAGTAGAGTTTAATATTCTAGAAACAATGATAGTCTCTGTTTAAATAGAGCGTTAAATTGGAAGATTCTTTGCGTTTCATTGTGCGATCAAACTTCAAGGAAATCAGATTCGTAATGCTATTTGTAATACGTGATTTGAACCGGTGCCAGCGACATTTTCCCTGCTTCGAAACCGTAAAAACTTGGAAATTATGATCGTATTTAACACGTATCATCCGATGAAGTGTCCGGTTAATTATTCTCGTGCAGAATAAACAGCCCACGTTGCTTAGATCGCGTTTCTTATTACATAATGTTGCGACTTCTTGTTACTTTGATTACGATTATCGTTTGAATTGATTTCCTGATATTTAAATATCCATACACGTGTAGTTAACTATACAAGTATCCTGATACGAGGATATAAAGTCTCCTATATATTTAAACTACCAAATAATAGATTTTTTAATAATAAATTTTTTATCAAAAAGCTCATACTAAATTTCACCACTTCGTATAGTTAGAAATTTAATTATTTATCCTCTAACAATAAAAAATTTGTCCAACTTTAAATTCCATCAAGTTGGGTTTTTCTACTGGAAACTATTTTTCCGGTCGATGATCGATAAATCTTCTATTATCAGAGACAAGGTTAAAGAGTCATGGTTAAAATAAGTTCTTTATTTTCCTTTAATATTTTTCTACGTGTTCTTTCGGGACAACAAGTCACATTTTAACAATAAATAATATCAGCATTCAAGAACCATGGTGAACGTTAATGGTTTCTGGAGAACTAACAGTTATGGTGGTGTCGCGCGACTCTCTTTTCTCGATAAACGCCTCGTTTGTAATATGAATAAAGCTCCCGATATAGAGGCAGTCCGTACGAAATTAGATCGTTCTATTCGCGGTCCAAAGAAACCTGACGTCAAGCTTGCACCGAGCTGTTCGCATCGTTTCTCGAGGCCTCTTTCCAAAACAATGCCGCGCGTCTCGATTACACTCGACGTGTATCAACAAGAATGCCATCTCGATGAATTCATACTCGACGTATAGAAGTTAGAAACGATTCGAATTCCTTATATCAGTGGTACGTTTCTTGACGCGTTATGGAATGTTTTACGAGGTTTCTTATGTTTATTATCAGGGAAATGGAACGATCGATCCTTGATCCTTTTTGAAGTGGTAGAGATGTTTGATGTTTGGATCGAGTGGTGCAAGAATTCGTAAATGGAATATTTCAGTACGCGAAGAGTTATTTTTAAATATTAAACGAGCTAAGGAATTGCAGAAATTGAAAATTTTCATTCTGTGCTTTCTATAGCTTCAGAGATTTTCAAAATTCACGATACGATTATCGAGTCGATAATGATAAGCATATCCCGATAAAAAATTTTAGTTTCACGAAGTTTTAGCTACGTTTTAAACATTTGTTTTATCTTTTATTTAAATTAAATTTAAAGTGTAATAATAGAAAGATCGTCTATTGACACAGAGGATTATGATCACAAAAAGGAAAGCAAAACGGCAAAAATAAGTGGAAAAAGTTCAAGCTTTTGTTTCTCATTACACAGAAACTAATTAAATGTTAATGCTTAGTTGACTCCTAAAATAATTAAAAGCAATTAAAATCTCTATAATATTCATTTATGTATCACTGTGTCTCTTAACTGATAGATTTTAATCTTTTCTATTTAATCTGCAGATTGAACGCGAGCGCGCTGATTTGAGCGTGCAAGTCATCCAGCTGTCCGAACGTCTCGAAGAGGCAGAGGGTGGCGCCGAATCTCAAGTAAGTCTCAGAACGAATCATTCCAACGAAACACGTAATATAATCGTGTAATTCTTAGATTTACAGATTTCATTCGATTAAATTTCATTAATAACGCGATATTAACGATCTCTATTACAATTAAACAGTTCGAGATTAACAAAAAGAGGGACACGGAACTGGCCAAGCTGCGCAAACTACTCGAAGATGTTCATCTCGAGAGCGAGGAAACCGCGCATCTTCTGCGCAAGAAACACCAGGAAGTTGTTGTCGACTTCCAAGATCAAATCGATCAACTTTCGAAAGCACGCGCCAGGTCAGCAAATTAATCAAAATTATAATCCTTCAAAAAAATTTATTTTTATATATCTAAACACAACAGGTTAATCAAAAGTTTAGTAGAAAATATGATATTCTCTATATTTGTTCTTCGGTATATTAATACGTACCTTCTTCTTCGTATCATCGCACCTACCAAAGCAATTAGTCCGATACATTCATCAAACGATACTAAAAACAGTTACATAACCATTTACTCAATTACCTTTGGTATATCTTCGTTCTATTTTCAGTGCGGCATCATATCGAACACAAACATGACCAGATACTATACAAATTATACCTGACACTTCTAAAATAATCCAAAGTTAACCAAAAATATACTTCGCCGTGTATTCCTAGTAATTCGTTCTCCACAATTCCAATCTACATCGCTGCTGCGTAAAAGCGTATTTTCAATAACTCTAATATCTAAAACTTCGATAATTTCAAATATTCGATAAAAACTTGATTCCCGAGCTTTAGTTAACGTCAGATCGCAGATACACGACCGAAGTAGGCATTATTTGACCAGATACGTTTCATATAAACGCTACGAGAGTACACGTTACCTTCTGCTGAAACGAATCCACTGAAAACGATATTAAATCCGAGCAACGAAACGAAACGCGATAACATTCTGTCCGAGGGAGTCGAAACAGGCGTCGAATCTCGATAGGGTGTAAGGTACGCTGGAATAGGAACACCAATAAACCGTGGTTAATTATATACACCTGTGAAAATAAAATCGCGGCCTCGCGATCCCGTTCTTTGAGGTCAAAGCGCGCGAACGCCGTGCAAAGCGTCAATAAACAGTTCACCGGAAGTTCGAAGATTCGTCGAAACCCAGTTTCGTTGCTCGTGTATTATCGAACTGATAGAGAAACACAGAAAAGGAAGGGAAAGACGATGGATTAAAATGTGGAAAGAAACGAAATGGAAAACAAGGATGAATCACTGTTGGATCGTTAATTATAGCAAGTATCGCGCGGAACGAAAGCGTATTCGAAAATTGCGGGAATTATGCTCGACGATACTGGCCTCTGGCCAAACAACGAAGTTACTCGCACCTGAAATACGCGTAGACTCGTTCCCCCAGCACTTCTAAACATAACCAACTTTTCGACGTCCCGGCGCCCCAATGCGCGATATCGCTCGTTACAAGGACGCCTCCGTTTCGTGAATTTATCGAGCTGTCATCTAGACGCTGTCTATTATTTCGCGTGTCTACTGTCTGTGGTCTCTATCGAGTCTCGGGAAGCTTAGTGGTAGAAACTTTTTTAAATCTCTTCTCTTTGGTTGCCAATGTTTGACTATGGTCTTACAGTGTAGGGCGGAGGATTGTTTTTCGGGAAAGTATTCTTATCATTGCGTAATATATAGTTGCAATTTTTTTAAAGTTAAAGTTGGGAGTATGTTTCAACGATTAGAGTGACGATTAGGTAAAAGTTTTGTAGGAGAGATCGTAATTAAAATTCGTATCAATTTTGAGTATACTAAATATGTAACATATTCGACACAAGTTTCATATGGAGAAAAATCTGACTTTATTGCAAAGACTAACGCTTCATTGGGATTTTATCAAATCGGATGTATCGCGTAACGTGGAATAAACGCCATTGATTTCTCGAATGATACTGACACTATGTATACGTTTAGTTTCTATTTAATTCAATCACGATTCAAGAAGACAAGATGAACATTATTGAGTATACAGAATACTTTCACAGTAACGCATTAATGACGATATAATCTTGGCTCGCGATAATATATTGTTTGTAAAAGATGAATGAGAAATGATTATCTCTTCCTGATCTCACTTTATTGGTAAATTGTGTCCGAGGAAGTTCATCTATTCTCGTTTCACAATGCTAAAAATAAACCAATCACCGCTTCATATAAATTTCAATAGACGCGTTTACTTTTACTTCTAATCAAACTATTTTCCAACACAAATTTATATTCAGAAACATATTACTTATTTATCTGGGGAATATGAAACTTTTGTCTCCAATTCGTGTTATTTAAATCTGACATTTCCATGATCGTGCAATTTTCTTCTAAAATTCATTGATTTCTACATACTTCACGAATACAAATTAAAACACAACTTAGAGCTTAGAACGTAAACGATTCTTTTCCTCGAGTTTAGTCGACGAAACCGGTTCCTTGTCGCACTTTTTAAAGTTAAAAAATCACGTTCCGTGGCGTAAAATATCAGGAAGCTTCTTTCGAACGTATTTCTGTAGCATCAGCGCGCACAAGTGGAATGGTTGATCAAGAATGCGGCCTGAAATTAGAGCCCAACTGGGATTCCGTTCTAAATGTACCCTCCAGCGAAAGCAATTACGACATTTATACATCAACGGTATCGCGACGAAGCAACAGCTAATTGCCTCTTAATATTTCAACCAGCGAAATAGAACAGCCCAGTCGCCATTAACGACGCTGGAAAATAATAAATGAAGACTAGTTACGACGTTATAAACGTAAAATGGCCGTTTCATCGACTTCCGTGACTTTTCAGGAAGATGCAAATTCCACCTCGGTTCCTTTCCCTTTTACGATCTTCTTTCAATTACCTTCGTAGAAGAGAGAAAAAGAAAAAAATAAGGATAAAGGGAAACACGAGGTATTTAGAGTATTTGCACGGCGTTACAAAAAGTTTCCACCTGTTGGTACAAGAAGGGCGTTTAAAATGCCTTTTAAAATAGCTCTGTCCCATCTTTCAAGCTGCTTTCGCCGCTCTCTTTATTACACAGCTTCCATTATCTTCTTGTTATTCGTTTGTTCTGCCCTTTTCTCTTCAATTTTATTCTTTTTCCTCGTTTTCTCTTTCCTAGATTGCATACACGTTCCATCTTTTTCAATTTAGTAAACTCTTTCCGTTCGTGATTCTCGTTTACCTATCCTATAAACCCCTCCCCTGCTAGTTTTATTACTTCGATTGCAATCTTTTCCTTGCACACACGCGGTCTTGTTTCTTCTTTCTTCGTATTTGTACACTCCCTCCGCCGTTCTCTCAAAACGTATAACCTCGTTTCCGAACGAATTCCTCGGCTTCCAACTGTTTTCCGATCCCAGAATCGAAACTGCAGCTTTAATTCTCTTGTCGTCGTTTCGGTTTCTTGTCATTATTTTCATTGTCTCGTCGTTGTATTGTCATTCTGCAACTTCTAACCCTTTTCAAACTTTTCATCTACTAGAGACGTTTACGCAAATTCGCATACTTTTCTAGACATTACCGAAGAAACAGAACCTAAACAAATACTTATTCATCGTCATAGATTAATCTTGTATCTATAAGGAATATATCAAAATAAACTAAAGCAATTTATCTTGCAACATTCGGATACGATTTTTATCACGGCAAAGTTAATTACCATAAGTCGAATCAAGATACTTTCTCACGCTGCATTAGAATAGTTAAAGTTGGAGTAAAAGTAAAAAATTGAAATAGTTCACTTGTATATATTTGTGTGTATTATAGACGTTCTCCGTATTTTTATACGTCCCATAAATGCATAAACACTCGCCAGTTTATTTATTCGTTTCCTTCTCGTTCTTCGCCACTGCCTCCACCATTTGCCCTGACTTTCGCAACTTTCCCCTTTACGACTTTCTATCCCTCCGTCCCTCTCTGTCCCTTTTTCTCGCTCTCTAGCTCTTGCTACATCCCTTCCTCTTGCTCTTACGTTTTTATTCTGCTGATTCCCCCCGCGAGACGCTTTGCTCGCACGGCCGCTACTCGGCTTATGACTATTTTTAACCGTGCGAGTCGCGCGGCAATCCACAACCCTGTGTTGCCGCGCCATATTAGTACAGGCGACCGGCCCGGATCCCCACTATCCTCGGAATCGGCCGACACCTTACACCCTCTGTGTGTTACGTGTAGGTGGACCACCGATATCGCCGCTAGCCGATCCTCCCTATCTCTTCCTCTGTCTCTGTATTTTATTTCCATCTTGTTCGTAGAGATTTGTCAACATACATGCGAAGGAGGATGCGCAGGAACAAGATACTTTTTCTATTTAAAAGATTAAAGAGGAAAGGAGAAGATTCAATCGAGCTGATTTGATCGCGTTATCGATCACAAATTGAACATTTAAGTGGACCGTAATATTCGATTACGGTTGCAATTATATTGTATATCGTTCATGATGCTTTATTCTTTCGTTAAAGTAAAGTAAACGTAAAAGTTTCTCTTGATCTCGGGTTAAGAAATTCGTTATGTAAAGGAAAACGATACTAAGTATTTATGAAGAATTTAGAGAAAGTCTAGAAATGTGGAGGACAGTGAAAATGGTATGCGAATTCATCGATCGGTACTTTAAATGATAGAAACGATCTTCGAATATTTCGTGTACCATAAGTCGTGATTCTATTTATAAACGCCAACGTCAGTTTTCTATCGTTTTATTTCGAGCAAAGGACATTTAACGACAAGTATTCATCGTAAGTGTAATTGCAGAATGAAAAAATATTTTATTCGTTTCGTAGGAATATAAGTGGAACATGTTTTACGCGCGCAGGAGAAAGAAATTGCTTATTTCTTGATTTTCTTATTAGTTTTCTTAGGGGTTTAAGAAAGTCTCTTTCTCGTCTTTCTAAGATTAATGGTAATCAATAGAGAGTTTAGATGTCAGTTTTGAGCTGGAAATAACCAACGGCTGATGATTTAGATAAATGGACGAAACATACATCTTAGGTCGGGTCCGTTCAATGAAGTATTTTTGTAAGATGTTGTTCTTGGACATTGTTTAAAGAGAAAGGTTCCAGCTGTTGCTTTTGTTGGCACTGTTGTAAGGCGTATGGCGATTAACGATGACACCTTGTGGAATTTCGTTCGATTCCTCGTGATTTCAAATGATTTATATAGATGTAAGAATAGCGTAAAAAGTTTGAGGGAAACAGGTCAGAAAGCGATCGTTGACGAAAGATGTAGTGATATAAAATGTAATATGTAGAAATATAATATAAACATTCCATTGGAAGATATAAAGAACGCTGCTCGAAGAAATAAAAGATTAAATTCCGGCAAAAATTTGTCTGCGTCTGACAGAATTCCACTAACACGTTATTGGCAATATTTGCAGAGCTGACAAGGAAAAATCGAAATTCCAACAAGAGGTATACGAACTCCTCGCCCAGCTGGACAACGTCACGAAAGAAAAATTGATGTCAATAAAAACTGTGGAGAAACTGGAAGTGCATGTAGCCGAGCTTAACGTGAAAATTGAAGAATTGAATCGTACCGTCATCGACATCACCAACCACAAAACCAGGATCTCACAGGAAAATATCGAATTGACGAAGGAAGTGCAGGACTTGAAGGTAAATAATTTCAAATTAATTGAAAGTCATACTTGATACAAATGCATCAGTTTTGCGTCAATAAAGAGAAAAGAAGTTTTCCTAACTTCTGGCAAATGGTCCTAACGATTTAAAATTATCTGCGACACTATCGATAACGCGATCAGTGTTGTATCTCTAGCTCGTCCTTGGTATTACGCTTTTTTAATGATTTTATAATAATTTGTTTTATCATAGGTTAACATCGAGAACGCTGTTTACCTGAAGACTCAGCTGGCGGGTCAGCTCGAAGATGCTCGTCGTCGTCTCGAGGATGAGGATCGTCGTCGTTCATTGGTCGAGGCCTCCTTACATCAGGTATATATTCTTTTAATTCTCTAGAAAATTATACATATAGACGTGACACATTTAAATTACATTTAAGTTGTATTTCATTTATGTTATAAAATTATCGACAGGTTGAATCGGAATTGGAATCCGTTCGCATTCAATTGGAAGAGGAATCGGAAGCTCGTTTGGACATTGAACGTCAATTGGTCAAAGCAAACGGCGAAGTGCAAGTTTGGAGATCGAAGTATGAAACCGAAGCTAACGCTCGTGCCGAAGAGGTAACTAAAAAGAACAACTCGAAACTTTAGAAGCAAAAGCAATCGTTGCTTCGAAGCGCATAAATATATATAGACAGAGTTTCTGTTAGTTTGGACCTTTGGAGTAAAAGGTCGACTGAATTTTACAGGTAGAGGAACTACGTCGTAAATACGGAGCTCGCATTCAGGAACAGGAAGAGCAGATTGAAACTCTGCTCGTCAAGATCAACAACCTCGAGAAGCAGAAATCCCGCCTCCAATCTGAAGTAGAAGTGCTGATCATCGACTTGGAAAAGGTACAGTTCCGAAACTTCTACCATCCTATGCTACTTTTTCACACATAAATCAACCTCTAAATTATATTATTTTCCTTCTTCAATACAATTGTCGAATACGATTGATAACTCGATTAATACGATTTCGTTTAGAATAGTTTTTCACGGAACAAAATGTATAAATAAAGCATTGTTGTAGGACAAACATTGAGTTAGGTGAAAATATTCGTAAAAGATTGAATACATTTTAATCTGTTTAATTATCTGTTTGCCAACTGTGGAAAAGTACGATTGATTCGAGAAAAGTTTACAATTTGCAAATTATACGTAACATGATATTTCAATGTCAACAATCAGCATTTTATTTATTTATGAATTTATCAATTTTTAAGGCCAATGGAACTGCTCGCGAACTGCAGAAACGTGTGGAACACTTGGAGAAGATCAATATCGAACTCAAGGCTCGCTTGGATGAAAGCGTGGCAATGTATGAACAAAGCCAACGTGATCTCCGCAACAAACAACAAGAACTCCAGCGCACCAACGCCGAACTCGACAAGACTCGCGAGCTGAAAGACCAACTGGCTCGTGAGAACAAGAAATTGGGAGGTGAGCAATTTCATAAGACTCGATCGATCGATATTTTTTCATTTTCTATTCTCTATTTTATATTTATCTGACATTTATATTATCACTCGTCCGTAAATCATCAAGCATTTAATAAGATCAAAATAGGGATAAGTGAAAGATGAGAATACAAAATATCGATGGCATTCATTAACTATTTGTATTATACGGAAAAATTGACTGTACTCGGTTTCAAAGATTTTATTGTAAATCTAGCGTAACGCGTATTATATTTAAAATTAAATACAGTAAATGTCTGATGACTTACAGTAGCGGATAAAAGAAAGTTTAAACGCTGAACATACGAAAGAATAGCGAAATTTGACAAAAATAATAAATAAATGTAACATGCATATATCTCAAAATAGATTCTATAATCAAAAAGGAGAAGAATTAAAAAATTGCCTATATTTATACAAATACTATGTTTAAAGTATCTTTTATCCGCCATTGCGTATCAAGTAAATGGAAAGGACGTGTGTGTAGTTAATTTCTTATCTTTAAAAAAGTAAATAAAATATCATAAATGACGTATAGAAATAATTTTATATCAATTACCGCGTTATTATTTTAGATGACTTGACCGATGCCAAGAACCAGCTGTCTGATATGAACCGCAGACTTCACGAACTGGAACTCGAACTCCGTCGATTGGAGAACGAGCGTGAGGAACTCGCTGCCGCCTACAAAGAAGCCGAAGCAGTAAGTGGAATTTATTTATTTAAAGTGGTATTTATTTTAGTGTTTTTAAATTTCTAAATTTTTTATAATACACATTATCCTTATAATTGATCGATTTGTAGTAGCAACACTTAACTTTGATTAGTGGGAAATTAATGACTAGAACCATCGCTTATTATCTTACAGTCGAATTTTTTTCAGTATATAAATTTTCTCAGTATATAATATATTACCATTTTGAAATTAAGTTAATCACAATTTCTCTATTAATTTAAAAGAAAATGATACGACCTGATATAATTTCACAAAATAGTAGTGGAATGATAGCCAGGAATATCATTCAATCATATTATCTTCTAGAAATCATTTGGCTATAGTGTGGGAAATTGAAAAGTTCGAAAGATAGAATTGTTTGTAAAAGAAAATTGATCGCAGGGACGCAAGATCGAAGAACAGCGCGCTCAAAGACTGTCTGCTGAGTTGACCCAACTTCGTCACGATTACGAACGCCGCCTGACTGAGAAGGATGAAGAAATCGAAATCATCCGGTAAGTAATTAAATTGCGTTTGTTGTGCTTTTCCTTAAATTGTCCATTCAAATTTCATTATAATTTGCGATATTAATAATTTACGATTTTTTGATATTAACACCGATGTTTAATTCTACGATGTTATTATTGCAAATGCATAGCGAATATAGTTTCCAGGTGACATATTTAATATGATGTAATGATCTCTCCGTTTATCTCCGTTTATCTCTTCTTTGAAAATATCGAACCGTGCTATTATGAGACTTATTTCTGCTTTCGTGCTACATACATACGATGATAGACGATATACGTCCTTCTTCTTTTTTATTAGGAGAGCAATCGGTTCATGTGAAACATTCGTAATTCTAAAATAGCGAAGGTTAAACCAGGATTTAAATGAGAAGTAGCCAGAAAAGAGTTATTTCTATTCAATGAAATCATAATTTTTGAAGTCGATAAATCAATATTTTATGACATTTTTGACAAAGTATGCAGTTCTAAAAGTATCTCTGGGCCATATCCACAGCCGGTGATTAAATATAAAGTTAGAAAACATATGCGTTATTTATAGTAATAAAATGGTAATTTTAGAAAATCAATGATAAATTCAATAATTTTTAACATTTAAAAGAATTCGATACTTCAACCAGAGATCAAATTTCCAGTAGAAATTTTCATTTTCCAAATATTATACTATTTGTTATCCTCTAAAGTTGTATGATCTATGTCACACTTACACACGACTATTATTTAACATGCATACAAGTTACGTAAGTGTTACAGAAAATCTATAAGCCAGTATTACTTTCAAAACACTTTTCGAACGAACGTAGATCTGAAAAGTATCTATACGGGTATGCGAATTTTTAACTTAGCCTTGATGCAGTTGGCTTTATTTCCGGTATAACTAACCAATGATATCCACCTATTAATAAAGATACGGTTAATTCTGTCATCGATCAGCCGCATCGATTAATCATCCGAGGTATTTTTGTATCGATCGAAAACACTCAAGTGAATATCCTGTTGTGATCTAGTTACTTGTTTAAACGAAAATGGAAATTCAATCAGCATGGATTGACAAACGGGATTCGTCATCGAACGATGATCAAACACAACTTTGTTTCTGCTTGGCTCGAATCTCATCGGTACCGAAATGCCAAATGCCCGATACACACGTATATTGATTATGTCATTGTGAATGGGGTTTGTAAGAACCACGTGCTACGAAAAAAGGAACGATATATTTCTTTGACTGAAGAGGAAAACGGGACCTGATGAAAGGTATTAATAAAAATACAAACATTTAGGTGCAACGAATACAAAATACAATAAATGTAAATCATTTAGAAAGAAGATACAAAGAATACTACAACATACTGTACATATTCTATTTTTCTATTCCGAAAAATATTTTTCCAAAAGGAGTGCTTAAAGGAATTACAACTGCAAAGTGATAATTCATAGTCAAAGTTTAACTATGAACACCTCGAAAAGATACATATTTACATCTCCAAAGAAATAATACCGTTGTTACCACGCTACAATTAGGCTCACAATTAAGAACATCGTTAAGGAAATAAACACGACGTTACTTACATGAAAAATTGACAACAACATTATGAACCATTTTCAACGACATCTTAAAGAGTATCTTCGTTCTGTAATGACATAAAGATTATTTGGGGTCATTAATTGAGGATGATGCATAAAGAGTACGCAATCCTACTATTAATAAACGTCGTTCAACACCGATCAGTCACGATCTAATTATTAGCCGAGAGGTGCTGATTGGCCGTTCTCAATGTGGCAATCGTAAGGAAAAACTACAAAAGATAGCAGCGCGCTTGACCGGCCTAATTTTTCTCGACCGTTTCGTAGCAACTGTCACCTCCGATCGTTCGACAATGAAAAATCTGTGAGTAACAAAATCAGGGTATCTCCCATAAAAACAAAGTCCTGTATCTAACACACTTAACTCCACAAACACCGAAAGAAATACAATACGACAATCCTTTCTATTCAAGGTAGATGTTGGATGAAACATTAACAATACCCATACAAATACTCGAAAAACTAGATCCGCCAACTCGTCAAAGTGTACATTTCGAAGAAGCAGTTTGTCGGTGGTCGATATCTCCCAGTGAAGATCGATACTTGTGATATTATACATTGTAATAATAGCAAAGACAGAATTCGCAGAAGGAGGAATCCAAGCTTTGATAAATCTCAAATATAGGTTTGGAGAATTTAGAATTAAAATTTTTACTCGATTGAAAGATTTAATCGGTAAACAAGACGATCGATACAAAAGTTTCAGCGAAGAGAGCAATACTTCCAGGAAAAATAAAAACGAAGAATATTTTAAGACACTTCCTATAAGAGCTTCGGAATCATATGATACTCTACTCGAGAGAAATAATTTGTCAGAAATCGCTTTGGAACAAACTGAGGGAAATTTTGCTACAGAGAAAACAGCTTCGCAAAGAAGAAGAGACGTCGATCATCTTCCAAGAAATTCTCTTCGTACGAACTCCTCTGCCAATCAGAAGAAACTTTCAAACAACTCTTCAAGTAAATCGAAAAACTTGTGAAGAATCCTTTAAGGAGAAAACAATTTCCAAAGAGCGCTTAAAGGGAATCCTCGAGTGAATAAAAAAAAACCTATCTACCTAGAGAAACCGAAAAAACCGCGACAAACAAACATGTCAAGCTACATGCCGCCATTGCACGTGCCTTTGGAGCCAAAGTGGAAGCACTGGCCCACTTACATTTACGACAAGAACTACAATTACGGGATCAATTTCTATCAACCGATGCTGGATCACATCGACCGGCAGGCTCGATGTTCCTCGTTGCCACGCGATTATTGCGTTCGCAAAACAGAACCACCGGAATTACCCTGGTCAGATGGTAGAGCGTTATGGGAGAGCAAACCTATTGAAACATATTCGAGACGCGAGCTGATCAGACGGGCGATCGACGCGGAGGACGAGGCCAGGGATCATCTGTCCCAGTTCAAGGTACGAGACTAGATCGGAGAGCGAAAGTTAGGCCGACTCGAGCGTGGAAAAGCGGTCGATTCGCGCGGTTAGGCGCCTTCGCGACTGCTTGACCTTTTCGTTAGCTAAATTTGGCGTCACGGAAGGAACTGCACCAACGTAGACGGACTTTATACGACGCTGAATACTCGGCGAGGCTGTTGCCGTCTTTTAAACAGACCTCTGTCAATCGAACAGGCGTAGGAATGAATTCCTCTTGAGAGGAAAGTCATGGTCGTTGAAAATCGATTTGGTGACTTGGGTGGGGCTTGTATAATTCAAGTGAATGGGATTTCTTTGTTTGAGAATTGGCTTGGAAGTGATGGGCGTACGATGAGATTTACTTTATGCTATGTTTTAAATTTTTGGATTTTGACGTTTACTTCCGGGGGCCAAACGCATGTATAGATCGTTCCATAAGTAGTGAGATTTTTCTAAAAGTTGAAGTTAAACTGTGAAGTGACGCAGTACGTCGCAATAACAAGTTTTACGAAAGAGGAACAAGGAACTTGGAGTTAGAAAAAGCTAGAAGTGTTTATAGAAGATAAAGGAAGACATTACATCTAGACATTATTTGCATCTAATATATGTACCGGAAAAACTGCATTGCTTGTGCGGTTACTTAACGTTACAGAGATAGTTATATAAGTACGTAAATTTTAAAAATTCCATAATCATAATTACATAATTTTTAAGAATCAGATACATTAGAATAATCTTGAAATATTTGATTCAGTGATAAATATTATAGCGACTACAGAGACTAAGTTATATAATTTTTGCGATACGAATATCTATAGGTACAATCCATTTTCTTCAATATCTTTGAACACATTAAGATGTAATATTTGACGTATTTTGAATTCCAAGACTGTACAATATAGTGGAATGAAAGAGTTGGCAGTATCCTGTTTGACAAATAAGTTACTGTTTACGCTATTGTTTAGTTCTAAATGCACGAGTTAAATTTAAACAGATATTATTTATTTGTTTCTATAATATATGTTTCCGATAATATATATATACTGCCTATATAGTCAACGTTTTTATATAAATCACTTTTCAATGTTCTTCTGAATTTTAAAATATATCTTCAACATTTCTGTTTATCCTTGAAATTTTATCCAGTAGAACATGATACAGAGTCGAAAGGTAAAATCCTACCGTCGCTGGAATAAAAATTTCGAAACATAAACGGGAATATAAATCAAATGGATTAGAAACCGATCGTATTATTCTCGAAAGTTCTAGTTTTAGAAAGTCTTCTATAATTCATTGTCAGCTCAATAACTCGAGCCTGTGACGCTCTATTGCCGCCCCACTGTCACCAAATCTTAATTTAACACGGTCAGAGCGAGTCATTGGCAAGAAATCTTCGGCGTAAAATGAAATCTATTATAGTTGCGCGATAGAAAGCGGGAATTCCTAAATTTCTTATTGTTATTAATACCGTGAAACCTCAGCCTCCGCCATTGCTCTTATATTTACAGATTCAGTGTAAGGAAATAGATATATATCGCGGAAGCGGTAACATCTGGCAGCCAGTTAGATCTTTCCGTAATTTACAATGGAAGCAATGAAACGAATCGAGACGCAACTCAGAAGGGTGCCAAGTCTCGCGGCGCGTACATTAAAAAATCCATCTCGCGTCCCGTGTGTCCCGGGGCCGGGAAGCTAGCAGCCTGCTCAGATTGGCAGTCGTTCTCGAGTCTCTAGAGAGAGTCGATCGAGAGTGTGCATCGGTCACTTTCGAATTCTGGACCGCTGCGGCTAAGTTTAGGCTCAGTCGAGACTACCCTCAGACCAGGGAACGATCGTAGGAAAGGGTCGCGTTTGTGAAAACCACGATTTCTACTCGCTTTCGCTCTTCGTCTCGACATCTTTTTCTGTTTTTCCTAATCATCGCGATTAATCGCGTCGATCGAACGTGACGATCAAAATTGACGATCAACCGCGAAGATCGTGGGGGTGATTTATACGAGCACGGGTCTGACCTGGTGCTTTCGTCTTCTTAAAGATAGCGAATCGGTCCGACTTCAGTTTGTCGAAGACGGCGCAGGCCAGCCACGTGACTAGAGAAGTATTTCCACGAAAATTTGAAGAATTCAGGCTAAAACCGTTGCCCTTGCTGGTGGATAGTGCACGTACCAAAGCTGAAGCTAGACAGCTGGAACGTGAAATGGCCGACATCGATTTTCGATCGCTGAGAGACGTGCAACACATGTCCGAGGTACAGGACGCCCTCGATCATGGAAGAAGTCTGCGTGGTAAATCAGCTAGAGCGATCGAGTTCCATTTAATGGCGGAAGCTATGAAGAACTTGAACAAGAGTCAAGAATTGGCTGATATTAGAAAGTACCAGAGGGAGACTGCCTCCGCGAATTATTCGTGGGACTGCAGAGATCATCTGAAGTTAATGGAGGAGAGAACGAGGAATTTGCTCGACGAGGATAGATTGACCGCGCCGTTGAACAGTCTGAGCAGGGAGCTGAAAGGATACGAAGAGAAGTCGAGCAACTACTACCTGGACAAGAGGTATCGACACCCGACCAGACCGAGACGATTATACGGATGCCTGGGAATCAGGCCCGCTTGAAAGGATGGAAATTCTAGTAGATTAGTTTAACCGTGTGGGTAAGAGTAATGTGACACGGAACAATGAAGAGAATAAACGATAAATGAGAAGTAATTGCACTGTCGTTTGATTCTCAGAAGCTTGTAATTGTAGATTAGGCGAGTAACAACTTGTTGAAGAAGAAAATGTTTTGATTAGATAAATTTTTGTTTTACTTTTTTCTCTACTCATTATGCCTTTACAGGTTTCATTGAAGTTTTGGTTAGAACATCGGCACATGCTTATAAGAAAAATTCACCTCTATGCGGGATAACAATCATCTCTTTTCATGAAATATTCATCATCAAATTTTTCATCAAATATTTTTTATTCTCTACATTTAGATTCTTTGACTCCGATTTTTATTCAATTTTGAGATCTTTTAATTCGAATTTTATTTAGAGTAGCTGCAAATTCGTAACTCTTTGACTTCGATATCGAATGAAATAACCATCATCTTTTCTAGACGTCAAAGAAACACGGAAGTAAATTACGGGCATCTTCCTTGTTACATAAATACACTTTCCACTTGTGATATGGTAATGCCTCCGAAATCACTGCATCCGTTGCCAAACTAACTATGCATTAAAGCAGCCGAACTAACTCTGCATCGAAATAAATAAAGCACAAAGAATGCTCAACCAAAATGTTTCAAAACATCCCGGTAATCTAACACTCGTTGCATTACTAAATACGTTACTGGTAAAATGTCAAACATTTCTAAACGTGTTAACCTTGGATATTCACCGATGATGCGGTTTTCTCGCAAACAATACCAACGAGAGAAAGACGTGGTATCTTCCGACGATCCAAAATTCTTGCTGTTGTCACCTGGAAACAATAATCTGGTTTGAAACCTTCTAAAACGTTTGAAAGGGGTAATCGTATTGTTCATACGGAATGAAATAAATTAGCAAACAGACCAGTATCGAGATCGAGCAGCTGAATGCCCGCGTGGTTGAGGCGGAGACGAAGTTGAAGTCCGAGGTGCAGCGCGTGAAGAAGAAGATGCAGATCCAGATCACCGAACTGGAACTGTCTCTGGACGTTGCCAACAAGAACAACATCGACTTACAGAAGACCATCAAGAAGCAATCGCTCACTTTGACCGTAAGTAGAACCTAATAGAGTAAAAAGGAAGTTTATGTTAATACGTTGCCTGATTATCTGGCATTTAACGAGTTAAATACGATGAGACAAATTCAAGTTAAAGAACAGATTTTTATCAATACAAAATGGTCAAATTTAATTTTACTTTGCTATATTTGATTATTTAACCATTCTATTTAGGCGATTCAATGTTACGCGTATACTTTTAATGAAATGTTCTAATGCGTCTTTTTAATTTAGTTTTGGAGTTTTGCCAAAGAAATTAATTCCTAACACGAAATGTATCGATAAAATTAGTTCTGAGTCGATACATACGTGGAATTCTCACCCACCTGTAGTAATGACACCTTTACGAAAACTTGTGCGTTATATGAGTGACAGGTTGCAACTAAAGAAAGAATGACGCATATTTGGCAAAATACTATGTATTTTAAATGCTGTGTCATTATCTTGTAGGAACTCCAAGCCCACTACGACGAAGTTCAACGCCAACTACAGGTAACCCTAGACCAACTGGGTATCAGTCAACGACGCCTGCAATCGCTGACAGCTGAGCTAGAGGAAGTACGCGGCAATTACGAATCTGTAAGTAAATTCTGTGAATAATTTATCATAAAAATTTAATATTTTTAATAGAGATTTCGGGCTGTAGTGAATTAAAATTCTGATTGAATTTAGTTTCAAAGTCTCCAGGTATTCCTTTCACAATGCATTCTGTTGTAAAGAAATTTTCGATGTTTTTATTATTATTTTGATTTTTTTATCTCTAAATTAAAGAATAAAACAAATTAAATTCAGATTAGATAGGCGAACCATGAAATGATATAATGGATGAACGAAACGTCAGGATTTTCCATTCGATAGCTTGAATGAGCTATTGATGTTAGGCAAGCTATAAATACATTAGACTAAACGGTAATGCTAAGAGGTAACTTCAAATATACCAACCAGTTGCATAAAACTTTGATTCCTCTGCCACTAAATTGATTCCTCTATTCTTAAACTTTGTATACTGAAATTATTGAAAACGTCGTGACGGATTAATCGACATTTTTAATTTTTTTAATACTAAGATCCAATATTTATAACAAAACAACGCAAGGAAAAATAATTTAATATAAAAGATCTTCTTAAAAAATGGAACAAACACGGTATCCATAAATCAGAAAAAGATTAATTGCATATTCTGCTTAACGTTTCAATTACCAATACGAATTATCATTTACTTAAAAAACTAAATCATGTAGTATCATTACTGTAAAATCCGCTTGTCTGCACTATGCCTATTCTTCTTTCGTCTCCACATGATAATAAATAACATAACTAACAATATTTTTAAAGGCCCTCCGTGCAAAGAGAACCGTCGAGCAGCAATACGAGGAGTCGGTTAGTCGCATCAACGAATTGACTACCATAAATGTGAACATCGCTTCATCGAAAGCGAAACTCGAGCAGGAACTGGCTACCCTGGCCGGAGACTACGAAGAAGTGACGAAGGAGCTGAGAGTGAGCGACGAGCGATACCAACGGGTACAGACCGAACTGAAGCACACCGTGGAGATCCTGCACGAGGAACAAGAACGTATCGTCAAGATCGAGGCCATCAAGAAGTCCCTTGAAATTGAAGTGAAGAACCTGTCCGTGAGATTGGAGGAAGTCGAGGCAAACGCTATCGTCGGTGGCAAGCGTATCATCAGCAAACTCGAGGCTAGGGTGAGTTTAAGATTCCTTTCATTTGATTTGTACCTGTGGACGGCATTGTTATTTTCAAACAGCAATAGAACTAAACTCATTAAAATATGTAACAGAAATTATAAATGACTATTCATCTTATGAAAAATGTTTGCATTCTTCTCTCCATAGGCTGCAAGAATCTAGTTTTAAGTTTTTTAAATTAAAGGTTGCTCCAACTAAATTTTTAGATCATCTTCAATTTATTATTCTTAAAAAAAAACCCTTTTTTATTGGTACCAAATATTTTTAGTAGCATTAATGAAATATTAATGTAAAGACGACAGATTTTTGAAACTTTACCGTAGTCCTATCTACAAAATTCACCTATTTAATTACACTTATGCTACAGAGAAACAGTTAAACATTTATAACATCCAATCCAATTTTTTATAAATTATTCCTCTACCTTGCCACACGAATGTTTCATTTCCACAAAGCAAATTCAACGTTCTTCGATTATTCTTCTGACAGATCCGCGACTTAGAGCTGGAACTTGACGAAGAGAAGCGCCGACATGCCGAGACTGTGAAGATTCTCCGCAAGAAGGAACGCAACATCAAGGAGGTGATGATTCAGGTAGAGGAGGACGCGAAGAACATTGCGTTGTTACAAGAATCGTTGGACAAGGCGAGCCAGAAAGTGAACATCTACAAGAGGCAACTGCAAGAACAGGAAGGCATGTCCCAGCAAAGCGTGACCAGGGTCCGCCGATTCCAAAGGGAATTGGAGGCTGCTGAAGATCGTGCTGATACCGCTGAGAGCAACTTGACTCTGATCCGCGCAAAACACCGCAGCTTCGTCACCACCTCCAGCGTGCCCGGTTCTCAGGTGTACCTCGTCCAGGAGACGAGGTCTGACCTGTAAAAACTCCATCGCCATCGACACCCCATCCTTTGCCACTTCGAACGCCACCTCGTCGTCTTTAGAAACGTACGTACTTGATGAATAAGTTATGTAAGTTTGGGCGAATGTGATTTAAAATAAAGATAAAAAATAATAAGATGAAACAATGGATCATTTCAACTACATTATTAGTTATATTTTAGAAATAATCAAATACACGATACACGATTGTTGATCGATTGTTATTTACCTTAATGTTCGTCTATGACTCCTATGATCATAATTTCAATTAGATCAATTAATTTTACACTATTTGATTTTATTTTGTATTCTATATTTTACAAGATAAAAATCATGAAAAATTAAAAATAACTTACACAAAATTGTTTCATAATTCTTTGCTTTTTGATTACCTACCTGCAATCCAATAATACCAGTTGATGTTACCATCATCTTGCACCACGTATCTAAGCGTACAATTAAGGAAATATCGTGAGATTTCAAACGATCATCGGATAATTCAGTAAATTTATATTTTCGAGAATATACAGTTCCACGATTGTGTGACAGGTGTCACGAGCAAACGACGAAGAAAAGGAAGAGCCTCGATACGTCATCGTTAGTTGAAAGAGCCGAGAAGAGTTTCCAACGGGCCGTACCGCGAACATCGCAAGGAAGAAGCAACGAAGAAAAGAAACAGTATCGAAATATCGTGTCATCTTATTTAATTGTATTATGACAACGCCCAACGACCCGTCGCAAATTCAAAATACTTGGCCAACGAAACGCAGTACCCGTCGTAACGAACCAAATAAATGCAAAAACCGAAAAGGGATAAGCATTAATGAACAAGCAACGTGAAAGAAGCAACCATCTTAAAACGCATAACACCGTCGCTGTTCGATTAAATGGATTAATCAACCCAAAAAATGAAAATATATACACATACATACATATTATACAATATTATACACGCAAAAAAATCAACAACGATTCGTTATATCTTCCTTGTATCCGTTATGTCAGCATCACGAAGCGTAAGGAGTGGAAATATTATAAATATATAAATAAATAAATAAGGAAAAAAGTAAAAGAAATTAAATGAAAAACGCGAGACGTAGATTTAACTTTTTCTTTTTCTCTCTCTCCTTACGCCTCTTTGATCGCGCGTGTCGCACTTGTATTTAAATGGATTAACTTTAATTCTACTTCTACTATTATATTATAGATAGGTATTATTGCCCATACACACAACTCTCACTGTACGACATACACGATAACCTGTGTCAAACAATAATTTAATAAATAAACTGAAACACGTACGTACGAAGCCGATGGAATACATTTCCTCCCATAGTTTGCAAGATAAAGATTAAACACTAATACCGATATATTCCTGTAACACATCCTATCGAAATGTATCGAGTTTTTTTGTAATTCTTCTTCTATTTCTTAATGTTACGATCATCCTTTAATCTACCCTCCTTTTTTAATACGTTTTATGCTGATAGAGAAAAGTTTAACCTTTCCGAAGCTAAATATCTTAGGAAGAAAAAATATTGTAAAATACCGTTCTAATACCGTGTTTATATTTTAATAATTATCGTAATATTTTATCACTGTAACTAACGAACCATAGAACTTTAACTACGAATGAAATTAATAAACTGTTGCTATATTTATAAAGAACACAAATTTTATTTATTACATTACAGCATGTGTGGTATGGAATTCTCAACTTTAATTACTAAAGTATAAGATACATATTCTGTTTTGTCCTATTATCATGCCCTTATTAATATTAGCCTATGGACGTTCGTGTCATATCATATTCATATTTTTTATTTTTACAACTTTTGCAAATATCGATATTGAGCAAATCCCGATTTTATTCAAATTATACCAATTAATATTATCGATATAAAATTTTAATCACATCGAAGACGCGATGTGCAAGAAGGCGTTATCCTGGTCTAATAAATCAACCACATAAATTCGCTAAAAAAAAATGTGATTGAGTAATCGGAGGAATAAAAATGTATGCAATTCACCATTAGATCCGAGAAATATTGTTATTAACGCTATCCTTTGCTCGGAGGAAGTTATCATGGCATCGAACCCCATAATGATGTGTCAGTGCGAAATCTATAACAAAAAACGTAGATTTCTATTAAATTTACACCTTTAATGATAACGATTGTACAAAATAAAAATAAAAATATCGCTAACCCAAACCTAACACTAAATAAGGATATCATATTCAAGCGATTACCATATCGTCACCTAATCTTCTCCGATTAACAGGTTAATTAAGAATAATAAATAAATAACGAGTTGATATAATTTCACTTTGTGTCTAAAGCTTTTCTCTTCTGTACTCTTTTGCGAACCATGATATAAGGCGAGTTGGAAAAGATGTATTCTAAATACAAAATATGTACTCAAGATTAGAAAACATAAAAAGATAGTTACTAACGAAGTTCTTAACCAGTTACATTAATGAAAATATACATTAAAATTTTTGGTTTTTTTTTTTTTTTTAGAATATATAAAAACGAGTAAGAATCGTTAGCATAATATAACATATTATTATAACAACCGTGTTACAGTTTGGATTATGCGTCGATTTGTAGCGTCTATGGTAATGAACAGGATTGGCTGTGGATGTAATCACAAAACACTTATTTTTCACAGCTATATCATTAAAAAGAATCAGTTCGTTGAGTATCACTTACAAACAAATACAAATCGATATAACATTTGGATGCCCAGATAGAGAATTTTTCTGTTTTACATTTAGTTTTCCACAACGCGAATATTCCTGCACAAGATACTGAATATATGGCTTGCATATGCAAACTTATATTTTCAAAGACAAATTTGATACATGAATATTGCACCGTGTGTATAATTACTTCCCTTTGTGTCTGTATAGTAGTATGCACGTGCCAATGCATAATACAATTAATAATCACCAATCCAGGCATCTAAGAACGCAAGAACTAACTGTTTTCCAATAAACGCGTCTTTCTACATATTATGTGTATCATTTATTGATTCGCACCTGCATAAAAGGTAATATTGCACCAGTAAGGCTATGATTACGTAGTTACGTTCAAAGAAAAGTAATAACTACTTTGCTCCCAAGAACCTGGACATATCTTCCTACTGTGCGAATTGAAACGTGTTTAGTCCGATTCATTAGATGTAAAAGTTTGCTGAAATTATGTCGAAACAAATAGCACCGGAAGATGCAATCCACTTTACCCGGCTCAGTGTAGCTTTAAGCTTTTGTTGGCCATCTGCTGACAACAGCAGCAGAAGTCGCGGCTGTTACAAAATTGCGCAAATCTGTATTGTCATCAACGCTTTTCTGATTCTCGTGCCTTCGTTGTACTCGATTTATTTGTACCTAGATGACATAAGTTTTTACTTGAACGCTCTGTTCAAATGTATCACCTTAACGATATACACCACGCAACCAATTATTCAGACTTGCATATGTTGGAAAAAGCGCGACTCGCTGCAAGTAAGTTCGACCTCGCGTCCCTTCAGCGATTAATTCGTGTCGAAAGCATTGATGTTTAAAATATGTTGTAGCGTATAATTGATGAGATGGTGAAATGCGTTAACGAGGCGCAGAAATTCGAAAGAGACATTTTCATCGCACATATAGTAAAATACAATATCATTTACGTTGGTTACGTGGTAGCTGTATATGCGTCCCTGATTTTTTTTATAATTGGACCTCTAGTCTTACCGATTCCAACCTTAGTGGAAGTGAAGTATCCGTTTCAAGTGAATTATACGCCAGTAAATTTTATCTTCTACTTGCATCACAGCAGCATGTGCTTCACCGCCACTGCACACTTATGCATAGGCGTGTTTGGTGCGCTCTTAATGTGGTTCGCCGCTGCAAGATTCGAATGTTTAGTCGTGGAAATTCAGAAAACTACCAACATTCGTATGTTAGTTGTTTGTATTGAGAAACAATTACACTTGAGAAGGTAAGAAGAACATTTTACCATGTGTGATTTAACCGAGACAGTTGTATTCATTATAAACGGTTTCCCCGTATTTAGGTACGCCGAGGAAGTGGTTGGTTGTTTTCGTTTCATGATACTTTATGTGTTGGGAATGACAACGGTGACTATAACTCTATTTGGGATTTTATTGATAGTGGTATGTGGATCTTCTGGTATTTTCTGTAAGGTATAATGAATCGATGATGTTAATTTCGCAGAATTTAAATTAGGACATTTACAGGATTCACCAGTAATTACGAAAGTGGAGCTCTTCAACTCTAGTGCTTTCTGTCTCTTACTCACTTTCATTTATGCGTGGCCAGCTGATTATTTACAAGATGCCGTAAGTATTTATGTGCGATAACTGTAAAACAAATAACAAAGAAAAAGTTTATGAGACGAATAAAAACATCTCGTACGCGCATTTTTGAATTAAAAAGTATATTTCCGAATTGTTTCATAACATATCGATACAAACTTACTCCGAGATGCAATTTGCTACGAAATTGTACTCCGTGTTCTTTGCACTCGAAACTGTAACTAACGATCTTCGAACCTGAAAACATATAGAAACGTATATTTTTCTACGGATAAATAATAAGTAGATGTCCACCTACCATGGCATCGTAGACATTCGATTGATTACAATTTTACAACAAGAAACGTCCGTTGCAAAAATACTTACAATACAAAGCAAATTATGTTTTGTTACGTATAATTACATATTTCGTTATGTACATAATTACATATAATATTGTATAATTTTTAGAGCGCTAACGTTTCCCGAAGCGTATACTATATGGAATGGCACAAACAACCACTAGAAATGCGAAAGTACATACTCACCGTGTTGATCCATCAGAAACCAGTGACACTTTCTGTCAGTTGCTTTATGCCAGAGCTTAATTTACGTTTTTATTGTTCGGTAAGGCAAATGCATATCTCCAATGTCAATTATGATCGTGAATGGATTATCGATATTTATGTACTATCATTCGTTTTGACAGTGTATATATATATTTACACACTTTTATGCATTCTTACTTGTTGCGTATTTACATACATCCGATATAAGTGTGTAATAAGTCTGAAGGCAAGGAATTGGGAAATGAATAAATTATCCTGTTAATCAGATCGTGACTGAGTAAAAAAAGTCTACGGTCGTGGAATTAAAACATAATGATGTCATTTTGTTCGGTTTTGGATCGTGCAAATGTAAATACGGGATAATTGATAGGAAGGTTGATAGGAAGAGATACGAAACAAGCGCGCGGAAAAATATAGAGAATCTTAAATGAAGATATTATGTTCAAGGGATTAGCAATTTGAGTGACACGTTATTTAGCTTACCCTGATTAACAGGTTAATTACGAATAATACGTATATAAATAACGGGTTGATATCATTTCAGTTCATGTCCAGCGCCTTCTCCTTTTGTACCGCCATGCGTACCATGGTACAAGACCACTAAGTATATCCTAAATACATAATATGTAGTAGAGACTAGAATATGATAAAAGAATACTCATGAAAGAAGAAATTCCAAACTAGTTGTTTCAATGAAAATATACATTAAAACTAATTATTTTCAGGATGCATGCGCGCGAAAAACCCGTTAATATTGCTGTAATATAATTTTGGATATTATAACAGCCGCGTTACTTACATTACGCTTTTTGATAGTGCTCTAATTATCCGTTGTGTAGGCTTACGGGTTGTCCATTATTTCTTCCATCAATGATAATGAACAAACAGACGACCGCGTTAAATGTCTTCGCGCTGGCTACGCTTGTAATCACAAATCACCCGTCTTTTACAACGATATCACGAGAAATCATCCAGACTCATCCTCAAAGAAATATAAGTCGATACAACTACTAAATGTTTAGATGGAAAACTTCGTTGTTATTTTACTCTTAGCTATTCATATCGCCCAAGATACTGAATATATGGCATCGTGCACATATGCCACGTTGCATTTTCGAGGAAGGTTCTGCCACATGAATATTGCCAACTGTACGTAATAACGTACCTTTGTGCCTCTCTAGTAACCAGAAACATGGAAATGCATAATGCAATTAATAATTCTTACCATCGAAGCATCTAACAGTACAAGAACTCCGTACTTTCCAGTAAACACGAGTTGTTCCTGCGTATTTTCAGTATCATTTATTGATTCGCACCTGCATACAAGGTAATATTGCACCAGTAAGGCTATGATTACGTAGTTACGTTCAAAGAAAAGTAATAACTACCTGGCTCCCAAGAACCTGGACATATCTTCCTACTGTGCGAATTGAAACGTGTTTAGTCCGACTCATTAGATGTAAAAGTTTGTTGAGATTATGTCGAAACAAATAACACCGGAAGATGTAATCCAGTTTACTCGGCTCAGTGTAGCTTTAAGCTTTTGTTGGCCATCTGCTGACAACAGCGGCAGAAGCCGCGGCTGTTACAAAATTGCGCAAATCTGTATTGTCATCAACGCTTTTCTGATTCTCGTGCCTTCGTTGTACTCGATTTATTTGTACCTAGACGACATAAGTTTTTACTTGGACGCTCTGTTCAAATGTATCACCTTAACGATATACACCACGCAACTAGTTATTCAGACTTGTATATGTTGGAAGAAGCGCGACTCGCTGCAAGTAAGTTCGACCTCGCGTCCCTTCGGCAATTAATTCACGTCGGAAGCATTGATGTTTGAAACATGTTGTAGCGTATAATTGGAGAGATGGTGAAATGTGTGAACGAGGCGCAGCAGTTCGAAAGAGATATTTTCATCGCGCATATAGTAAAATGCAACGTCCTTTACAGTGCTTATGTAGTGGCTATTTATGCGTCGCTAACCTTTTTCATGTTTGGGCCTTTGGTCTTACCGATTCCAACCCTGGTGAATGTAGAATATCCGTTTGAAGTTAATTATACACCAGTAAATATTATCATCTACTTACATCACAGCAGCGTATGCCTCACCGTCACTGCACACTTATGCATAGGCGTGGTTGGTGCGCTCTTAATGTGGTTCGCCGCTGCAAGATTCGAATGTTTAGTCGTGGAAATTGAGAAAATTACAAATATTCGTATGTTGATCGTTTGTATTAAGAAAGAATTATTTTTAAGAAGGTAAAGATAATGTATTACGTTGTTCGATTTAAACCAGACATTTGCCTTCGTTTTAAGTAATTTCCCTATGTCTAGATACGCGGAGGAAGTGGTCGGTTGCTTTCGCTTTATAGTGCTTTATGTTTTGGGAATGACAACGTTTACCATAACTTTGTGTGGGATTTTGATGATAATGGTATGTGAATCTTTTGGTATTTTGTGTATACTATAAGGAATCGGTGATTCAATTTGTAAACAGGATTCTCCAATAACTACGAAAATGGAGCTCGTTAACTCTAGCTTCTTCTGTCTCATCCTCACATTCATGTATGCGTGGCCAGCTGATTATTTGCAAGACGCTGTAAGTATTTGTGTACGATTATTCTAAGGAGGGTAAGTGTAAAAAGTTTCATGCATCGGATAAAAACATTGCGTGCATATTTTTGAATTATTCGATGACACGTCGACACAGATTTATTGTCAGACGCAAACCAAATCGAAATGGAACTTCTCGTCCTCCTCACCGGAAATTATTTCCAACTGTTGTTGGACTTTAAAACACATAGACTTCTACATAATAAGTACAGTAAGATTACAATGTTGCATCAAGAGAAATATTTCTATCTTTTACAAAATTCCTTGCGTTATAAATTAAATTATATTTTCGTTTCGTATAATTAATCTTAATTTCTATCTTTTACAAAATTCCTTGCGTTATAAATTAAATTATATTTTCGTCTCGTACAATTAATCTTGCATAATTTTCAGAGTGTGAACGTCTCGCAAAGCGTATACGACATGGACTGGCACGAACAGTCTTCAGAAATGCGAAAGCACATGCTCAACGTGTTGGTTCATCGAAAACCGGTAACACTTTCTGTCGGTTGTTTTATGCCGGAACTTAATTTGCGTTTCTTTTGTTCGGTAAGAGAAATCAATGTCTCTTTTGTCAATTATAATAGTCAATAGACTATCGATATTTACGTAATGTTTTGTCAGTGTATATATTTTTATATTCCTTTGTATTCTTATTCTCTGCTTCGATATAAATATATAATATGCACTGGTCCGCAGAGAAGAAACTGTGAAGGGGACGAATTAACCTGTTAATCAGGTAGTCATTGAATAAAAGACTCCTACGATCATAGTATTGAAGCTTACTAAAGTCATCTTATTCGGTTTTCGGCGTTGCAAATGTAAACGTAGCATAAGTAATTAAAGTTTGACGGAAAGCATGCAAAAATATATAGAGCCCTAAATAAAGGTATTATGTTCGAGGGATTAGCAATTCGAATGACAGTTACGATACCTTTCTCTGATTAACAGGTTAATTACGAACGTTATATATATAAATAGCAAGTTGATGTCATTTCAGTTCGTGTCCAACGCCCTCTCCTTCTGTACAGCTTTGCGTGCCATGGTACAAGACGAGTCGAGATAAGTGCGTCCTAATTACATAATACGTAATCAAGATTAGAAGTCACAATATAGTAGTCACGAATCAAGTTTATAACTAATTGTATCAGTGAAAATATACATTAAACATAATTTTCCTTTTTTCACAATACATACGAACGTGTATGAATCGTTAGTGTGCACAGTGGTTGTCACATATAGCAAAATGTCACATGCCTTACCGTTTTTACATAATTATTTAGTTCGAGTAAAACATAGTTGTTAGATACGCATCCGCGATTTTTTTACGCTCCAATTTCTAATCTTACCGCTTCCAGGTATGGCGAATGTAAAAAGCCTTAGACAGTTTTTTCATTTCTTAAATAATTCTACCTAAATAACCTCGAAATTAGGATGCGAAAATAAGTGGTCGTTAAATATTTACTGCTTCCCGGACTATGCCGACTTTATCTTTGCTTTGTGTTTACCGTAAAAAAATACAGAGGGCGTAAGAAACACTGCGATTTTTGTGCACGTCGGTATTTCAGAACCTGAGAAACAGAAAGTCTGTACGTAGGTGCGACAAAATTGCGAGTTCCTACTGTCAAATAGGCAAAATGTATGTGACTACTGATGGAAATAAAATTAAATTAAAAAAGGTAAGAAACATACTTGTTATCATTCGTTCGTTGCTTTAGTACGTGTATGTTGTACCAGGTGGCGCTAGTCGGACGATCAGTGAATCGTTGAACGAAGCGCAGAAGCGGGTATTATTTCTGATAGTTGTTCCTCGTTCAATGCTGACGATGACCGATTTCGTCGGTAACGTGGTACGATGTTACATAAACATCAAACGGCGGTGCTTACGTAATTGGAGGTTTAAGGCACCGGGAGAGGTGCGCATAACGCAACGAATAAACCGTTCGTCGTAAGCGAAATATTTACACGCTCATGTAACCAACCTCTTACGCGCGCGAATGGCTGTACCGACCCTCTCCTATATGTATAATGCGACGCTACAAGGTAAGAAGACCCGTTTCGTAACGTGCCGTGAACGTTTCAAAGTCAGCGATTCCGTTCCTCTCGCACATCATGTTTGATTACCAACGAAAGCCAAACAAAAATAAGGATGCGCGTTGGCCAATAGGCTCGTTCGTTTATCAAGAACCGCGAGTCTTCTCAAACGTAATACCTGAAAGTAGATTAGGGATTTTAATAGCCGCGTTTTCGTTCGAATTTACATAACGTTCGGATAATTTCTATTCGTTCCTCGAATACTCGGGAAAAGTCTAACAATTATAACTCCGTCTAAGATTAAGAAATTCCTTTAGGTCCTATAGGTATTCTGATATGTTAATTTTAACCTATTAAATGGATCATAATGTGTTCGAAGAAACGTAACTTTTATTTTAACTTTCAAGGAGCATGATATTCCAATAATAGCGATTATTCGCTAAAAATTGTAACGCATTGACATTATGTTATTAGACAGTTACACCATAGATGTCCCTAAAGCGGTTAGCAGGCGGGGAAAACAGTGCGCGCGAAACGCGAGGTCAACTTTTACCCCACGAATTGTGCAACAGTCAGCCACACCATGACCAGTTTCGTTTATTTTCTTCACGTAACCCAGATACACACCGGCTATCGACGAATATCCTGAATATCGACAATTTGTAACACTTCTCTCTCCCTTCTCGCGCCTTGTAATCAGCAGCGTTTACGTAATGTCAGTAATATAACCAAATGTATGTAACGCTTGCATAAGGTAAACCCCTACCCTGCCTACGCGCCGACTGACGGCGCACAGCCACGGCATAATCTATTGTTTGGCAATAGTTATAGTTCGTTGTGTAACGGACTAGTTAATGGAGACGATCGATAGGTAACGCGGCGCTGCGTTCTCCGATTATGCGACGAAAGCAAAAATTTAGAGCGACGAAGGAACAAGTAGATCCGCGAGATGCGCACAACGAAGAAAGACGTACAGAGGGAGCCCGAGTCTTGTTTCGACGAGAGGCGTGTTAATAAATCTGTATGCCTGTAGTTATCAAATCGCGAATACGATCCGTATAATTTGAAAAACCACGTAATCTGAAACATTCGAACAGTTTAAAATTTCTTACCCGATACACAGTATCCTTGCTTCGAACATCCTGTTCAGATATTTGAAGTTCCTCGTGTCTTTTGTCTTTTAAATAAGGTTATATCGCAAGCGTATGAAATTAAACGAAGGAAGACAAAGATAGTAGGAAGAAAATGACGAAATCTCAACTTCCTTCGATCTTGAAATAATAAGACGTTTTAACTAAAGGGGAATGGTACTTGTGACGTAGCAATAGGAATAAGAGACTTCTAATTATCTGTCCTGTGCTTTTTATAGGAATCTTGTTTATTTGTTTCTTGCAAATGGAGAAGAGCAAGTTTACAGGAAAGAACTCGCGTTCGATTCGATTGTTCGATTGTTCGATTGTTCGGTTCGATTGTTTCATCCAGCTGAATGTAGAATAATGATTTCGCGCGTGCCCCCTCAGCGAGTCACGTTACGGATGCAATAAAGTTACAGCACAGATTTTTACGCGATCGCGGATGATCGATCAAACGTTGTAAATACGTAACGAGAATTTAATGAATGTTACCACAGAAATCACGTAACCCGATGTGTCTTCGTCGTTGATTACGCCGTTTTGTAATTACTCCTTTGTTTTATGTCTAATAACGATTAATGGGATAACGATTATAGGTTACTTTTTGATTTGGTTGCATGATGTGATTCTGAAGAGAGGATTTTTGTCTCTTGCGATATTGATAAACTACTTGTATAGAATCCAACATGTTATTTATTAATAAACCTTATATTATATACGTTTGACAGTATTTTAAATCAGAGGTCAAAGATAATTCGCAAAACGAGTTTAGCGTTCCCTAAAAATTACATTTGAAATAAACAAACCATAAAGACGAGTAGGATATAGTAGAGGAAATATAATAATATAATAATAGTTTCCTAAAGAGAAGCGACCTCTGTGCAAAAATTAAAAAAAATCTACGTTTTCTTAAGATACAGTTGGTTTTCTCCTGATTAAAGAATTTATTTTTAACGTATTATATTCATCGACGTATAGATATCATACGCAATATGAATAAATAAATAGATTTCACGCTATGCTAGCTTCGTTGCTATGTTATACGATATGTTTAACAACGTCTTATAGTATACTATTTTTATAAGTAATCTATTTTTAGACATCCCATTGTTTTTCTGCATAGTAAATTTATCGAGGGGATAAATGCGAAATTATCAACTCTGAACACGAAAGGAAAACATTACGAAACTGTCTGGCGATGAGTTTAAGTGACGTCCACACTTCTTAATGGTCACTTTATATAACAATTCTACGCCACTCAATATCTCGAGCGAACCACTTGCTTCTTTGGCACTAAACGCAAACGCGTACAATATTATTCCGTTTGCTTATTGAGTCTACGTAAATGCACCACGGTATTCCAGACGCGTAATTCGTCGTACATGCATTGGCTGATTGTAACTAATGAAAAGAAAGAGGTTCCGTCGTAAACGGAAAATCACGAGGATAAATTTGATTCGTTTGATTAACGCCTTAACCTAAGTACAATAAAATGATTAAGCGAGATTATCTCGCTTTATAGAGATTATATGTTACATATACTTTTCATGTTCATTCTTCTTTTATTAATACTCGTTAAACAGACTCTACGAATTATAATATTATACAATGGTCTTCTTATTATTCGCAATTTCTTTTCGTTGTCTGCAAAAAAAATATTGTTTTTTTTCAAAATGTCTTCATCTTGTTAATCATAAGCATTTTGTAATTTCCGTAGTTTACTTTATCAAGGATTAAGAAGGCCATATATAGAACAGTATATACTGCTAGCTTCTAATTTATTAATGATTCAATTTGAATTAATGATTCAAATCAACGACAAATCCAATACAAATCGTTGAAATTCGTTCAAGATCAAGTGACATATCGATAGAAATCGCAACGAAAGGAATAATTATGATCATTGCGGCTACCACTTTGCCACGAAAATGATTGTACCATCGTTAACTTACACGACAATGATTACGTTTACCACGGCTGGAAACTCACAGAGCTCGTAGGAGTTGATTAATCTCAGTGATGCACGCGACCGCCCGACAGAACACGATACCGACATTTAAAACAACATGCGATCTTTACCTTACTTTACTTTACGATCTGTCTTGAACGCTGTCTGTCTTTTCTCCGCGTATATCTTCGCGTATATAGGCGTCTATAAAACAGGTAGGCGTCATAATATGGAAACGTATTCAAGAGAGACACGCGGTGAAAAATTAACTCATTTTGTTTTACGTGTTTCTCATTATGAAACAGTGACCGCAGCTGTCGATGCCAGCTAATAGAAACATCTGGTTACTGAATTTAAAAGACAAATAAAGTATTCGTTCGATAAATACATTCCACACAAAACATAAATATTATCTCTGTATTTTTCCTTTTTATCGTATCAGACGATAATTAGATCTTCGATCGCGTGAAATGATTTTTGTTGTTTTAACCTTTTTTTCGTATTTCCTACGTTATAATAATTTTACGTTTATAATAGAATTTTTTGATAAATAAGATTGTTTATTAACACGCTCGAAAAATTCGTAGAAAGTTCTTTCGGGCGATCTATGATCGTAGTCTCTTGTTTTTAATTATAAATTAGACTGCCGGCAAATACAGTCTCTGCATCGTATTTATTCGATTGAGGCTATGTATAGAAATTTCACTTTCCTAAATACAACGCTGGTATCATAGATAGTAAATTACTTTTCATTATCCAAATTATTGCTCGATATATCATTCATCGAATCAACCGCCAAGTTGTATAATTCCTATGAATGTCTCGTTGCTTCTGATTTATGCGACTACGTATAATTTCAGTATCAGATACAGCTGAGTGTCGCAAGAACATCGGGGTTAAGAGTTTTCTAATCGGATTTGACGAAAGCTGTGGTTCTGCAACCACCATAATCTGCATTGCAACGCAGTTAAACTGATTACTCGAACGTACCAACGATCGTTTCGTCTGTATATCGTTGCTATAATACCTAATTCTGTCAATTGACGATGGATAAGTATTAAAGTATCGCAGGCTAAATGCTAAAAAGAATTTCCCTGTTGAAAAGTTTTACAGTGAAGACTATTCTTCGAAATAGGTTTATGGATGTACCTTTGGGTACTTACGTTTCACCGTATAATTATTTGAATTTATATTACAATGATGCATCACTCTATTATGTCTGCTTGTTTCTTACAATTAGAACAGCTCTTGAATTGTTGCATCACCGATGTCCGAATTGACTGATATAGAAGACAGCTCTCCTAGAATCTCCTTGCGAGTAAAGCAAAATGTATACCTTCTGAACCAAGACTCCGTTAAATCATTCCCTTAGCGCCTCTTTTCCTGTTACAAACTTAGATGCTTTGATGAGTCCGAGAAGAGAGAATTCATTGTTCCTTAAAAACAAGTCGTTCTCACACAACTATCTCTATAAAAGTGACACAAATATCCAAGCTAAATATGCACAGAGAAAACAATATCGATATCAGCCCTTAAAAATTATCGTGGTTGGAGATTTACAGTAACATGTCGTTTTTTAATTAAGAAATTAGTAAAATTAAACAAGTGGAATTAAACGTTTTATTATTATCCAACACTAGACGTAAAGTAGAAATATTATCGTTCGCAGTAATCGCAAATAACGTCGCGATGATATTATTATGATGATATTATTATTATGGTTTTTAACTTTAATTTTACTCCGTGACATTCTTTAAGCGCTAATATCTCGTTCTTACAATTTGATTTTTATCGTACGGTTTTGTCTGTCTTTGATTTTTCTATCACAGTGTATATGTGAAGTTACTCCCTACCTAATTGAAAGAACGTCGGACAGCGCTGGTAAACCAACCACGCGACAACGAGGCCACGATAATTCCGTTATTTTTATTATCGATTCGCCATAGGTGCCTACCGAACAATACGCAGTCGTACGCTTTTAAAGCTCTTTACTCCCACTCGTCTTACGTAAGTGGCAAGTCAAAGCCGAGATACTTTCACGTGCAGATTTTTGCTCCCCATTGTAGTAAACTGTGACCGTGTGTTGCACTGTTTAACCACGACCAATTGTGAGAACGCAATCGTTGCATACTTACCTATGATATCATGCGTTGCTACACAACCAAGCGTGTTTATTACGCAAAAACGAAACTGTTACGATTTCAACGCTGTAGTTTCCAAGTTGGAGAGGAGGAGAGAATAATAAAGATAATTGTCTGGATTGTGTTATTTGCACTTTTGTGCTTGTCATTGACGGGATGGATAAGTTGGAATATTCAATATCGTGGGTTTGTATGTATTTATGGGAAATTTAAGAGAGAATAAAAAAGTGCACAGATCGAGCAATTCTCTATTCAGATCCCATTTCTCTAGTTATATTCGTACCGCATTCTCTTCTCGATATTTATATTTTGTGATTTTACACAAAAATTTTCAACGCTCTTCGAATATGCTTCAAAGATATTTTCAGTCTGGAACAACCTACAGTCGCTAATTTTCTCAAAGTTCGCGTTAATCTTCGTGACTGTACCATCTTATCCGTATCACTTACCGACTATTTTCAATTTTACAAGCTTGTGTCATATAATACACTTGTTAATAAATTCATGCATATATCTAAATCGTCTTTCGACGATTAGGTTGCTAATAGAGAATTCATACTACCTTCATTAATGCACTATATCGTATTTACATACGTACGTATAGGTAAACGTTTAAGCCTTCGTACACAGCGATTACGATACGCTTTTTGTTCTTTCCGCTCAAGATGTTTACACGTCTAAATACCTAAGTCTAGACAAGGGCTAGTTTTCAATGATAACCAGCGTAATATACTTCAGGAATAAAAGGCTGCGGTCATAAAGCAACGAGTTAATATCTCTGGCAATGAGCAACGCGTTAATCTTTCTGCTTTATTGTCTACCGGAGAACTCGTGATTCAGATCTGTCCTTTGTGAATAATTTTCTATGCAACTGGCAGCTGTTGCGACGTGACCTATTATAATAGGAAGATAACGTCTCGGCTCTTACGAGATCGCTATAAAAATTCTGTTACGTTCTCTGTTCAATTACTCTGACAAATATTTCACTAGTGATAGATTGCACGCTTCCACGTCCAACGACGCTCGTAGTGTACGCACATATAATTCGAACGATCGTTTCTTTACGCAATAGTGTTGTAACTCAAATATGAAAACTGCGTTCTAAAAAGGAAAGACAAGTATATAAATAACAGATGTAAATTGTAAGGGATTGTCTACAACTAGACCACCGACGTTTATACGCCTGTAGATATACAGAAATATGCAGGATACCCGTAATAGATTTAAAAAATTATAATTGTAATTTCATGCTAATGCTGAATTTTAAAAGAGAATAAATTAATATAAAAGAAAGACGAAAGCTGGTTAAAATGCGTTAAGTACGTTAAATACTTGATTTTTATATCTAGGGCAGATACAGTTTGCGTAAAAGGTGTATGGCGGTATCCATAGCTCGATCGAATAACATTCACGTAGGAGTCTATTGCAAGCACAGCTAAATAATTACGAACAGTCCTCTATTAGCATATCTGGAGCAACGTTCAATTACGATAACGTAATCCTTTCTAAGCCGACAAGCGGCAAATCCGGTGCTCGTCGCCCTTCTCACGATCCGATCCGTTTGAAATTCGTTTCGCTGCATCGTAAACGCGGGATAAGAGACGAGATCGGCACGATTTCCCTGATTTATGCGCCATGCAACCGCGCCTCGATAACTCGTTAAAATATCGTCCACGGTAGGTACACAAGACTGTGACTTATGATAGAAAACTAACGTTAAGCGAAACGTGATTTTCCACCTTTAAGGAAAATTTATGTACTTCGACGCGAAAAAGTTTCGCCTAATTGACGCGTTTAACCTATCGTTACAGTAGTACCCATTATAACTACGATCTACGTATTATGAGTGCCTCTATTATGTTCCATATAGTACACGTATTTATGGATACACTGCAAAGATGTTATTGTCGATATAGTAGAGATGTTATCCTCAGCCTGTTAGTGTAAGTTTCGAACGTAATTGCAAATTTAGATACACTGAAATCGCATTTATACGTGTACAAGTGGAAACCTAAAATTACTATGAAGCAAATTATCCTCCGAGCAAATGATCGTTTATATTTTATATGTTTTCGATTTATTTAATTAAACAAAGATTTTAGCGAGGTAGAGATATTTCATAATGGTTATTAATTAATCGTTATTGCTTCAGTCAATTTTACACAGACATATATCATTTTCGTAACAAATAACGAATAAATTAAAATTTCTTTTTATACCGAATCAGCGACATTTTCCTATTGCAACATTTGCTCGTCTCATTCAAGAAAACCTGTTATGGTATTTCTAAACAAGATTCATGGATTACCATTTATTACCATTTAATTTATATAATATGCATGTGTACTTGCACACTACGACACCTTAACCGGTTCGGTTGAAAAATTCACGTTAATACTCGCTGCCAGAAATGTGTTCGATCGCGCTTGACTATGTACGATAAACACTGGCAAAGATTCGTAAAAGATTTTACGATCGGAAATATAAAAGCAGTGTCTACAATGTTCACCAGTTCCATTGTGCGACAAATGTTGCTCGATCAAGTCGGCGTTAACACGCCACGTTGACACGCGCCGTTACGTAACGTCATTGGAATCGAAAAAAATCTAAAATCCATCTGGAAATAGAAACTCGATCGAGTCACGCTCGATCGTGATAATCGTTCGTTCGCCTACGCTTCTGTCTTTGATTCGATCCGAAAAGTTCAATGGTCGATCCATCGTATTGCGCAAAGCCATTGTGCAACAATCGGAAGGAACTGACAAGCACAGAGATAGCGTGGCAGCAGCGTACGTCGATGACGTACTTGTGCATTTTCGATCGCCTATCGATCCATCGGTGCATTCCCTCGCCGCATTTCGACATCGCGGCGTAAAGTTGAAAATGTTGCAAATTGCGCATCCGTTTTGGCATAATCGTCGACTACAACGCGAGACATCGATAAAAAGCGAGCCGTCGTGTCGCGTCGATTGACAAATCGGCGACAAAAAGAGAAGGCATTGTGCGTGCACGCCGAAGCACAATGGAGATTCTCATTAACGAGGCCTTTTAATGACGGTAATGAGCGGCTCGCGACCGGTTTCGAAACGACACCGGATGCACGCGTAGGGTATCGCTGTTAAACCGCGTTTACGCTGATGCAATACTTGACGCATGCAAAGCATACAATATTCCGAATGATAGTTGCTATTAGTTATCGACGATGGCTGATAGCGGTCTCTTAAACTATAGATATTGTACAATTAATATCAACGAAATGATTTGTCGAGAACTGTGTTTAGTTCATCGAATTTCATATATCTGTTCAAATTTGACGTTATTGAACTTTGTGCACTTATTTATGTATAGAGTTCATACGTATTGAGATTCTGAATTTAACCCTAATAGATTATGTTATCTAAGAGAGATATTTTTTAAAAGTCACTAATCCATGTAATTATCTGACAACAAGACAGAAAATTGTTATTAAGGAATGAATATGTTTCGTTCGATCACTCGAATCAAAATAGCGTCTCAACAAGATTTCTACGTATAAACTGAAAATCACCTAATACACGATAACATAAGAGTCGTTAAATGCATTAACAGCCGTTACGCAATAACCCATATCTATATAAACTTACTTAATGTAACGACAAATAATATCACGACAACGTACTATCGCAAAATGCAAATTCGACAATGTGTTTCGAGGATAACGTTTCCTATCTACCGGTTGGAGGAAGTAACATTATATCACGTCACTCTCTTTCGAAAGTGACACTGTATTGCTCGCAATTGTACGAGTAAATCAGAAAATGAAGAGTACAATCTTTTTATCGTATCCTGATTTTATTTTCTTCGCAAAAGCGTATTAGAGAATCTACCTGCTACTGATACGAAGAATAAGTCTGTTAGGTTCGAACACAATTGTGTCTTTCTTCCAGGACAGAAAAACATTGTAACAGAAAAATATTGTCCGTCGTAGCAAGAATTATGAAATTACGTATCACCAAATTCGGTTACGGTATTTTCACCGAATTATAGCGTTACGTAACTTCCAAGAATCGTCGTGCGCATCAAGAAAACGACTCTAACGTTTCCGCCGTAACATCGTCGAAATTCTCTTTTCTTCTCGCTTTTTTCCCCCTTCCTTTTCTCCCGTAAGACGATAATAGTCGTAAAGCAGGTTACGCGTCGCTCTTACGCCCGTAGGCACCAATGTAAAGCTCACCTCGTAACATCTAACTCGAAGGAACGAGTTACTCAACACGCTTGCTGATTGTTACGTGAGCGGTAGTTCTGTAACAAGGCGCGTTACAGCGTCCCTCGTTACGAATTCGTTGGATCAAGCGTGAAACAAAACGACGTGACTTAAATATCGACGTTACGTCCGATAGCCACGACAGCTGATTTTCTGTTCGAGTTAACCCATGGAGGAATATAGATCAATTTCCACACTTAATACGATCCCGTAATCGATGATAGAAGATCAGAGAGAGAGAGAATTCTTCGCTCTTCGTTCCTCGCAGATTTATGTAAGACTAGCGCAATTCTTTCTGCACCTGAATTGTAGATAATTCTCTTTAGAATCACTCGTACAACCACTTTTTCCTCGTAGCTTCTTTTAAAATACTTCGGAAAACGAGAACTCTCCGAGTTCTCCGTCCTTTCTAATCAACCGAAGAATCTTAGTTTGATTGAAAGAAATTCAACTCGCAGATTATTCGTTTAGAACGTGTAACACGCGAAAGAGATGTGGTTTACACGTAATACATAAATAAAAGACAGGAAGATGAAGGTAAGCTTCGTTTCTTCGTGAAACAGAGATCATCGTGCGTCGTAAACATTAAAATTTATATTCCAGCCATTATCGTTTTCATGGTGCAGGAAATGCCGGTCGTATCTCACTCGAGACACGAAACAACTGAGAACAGTTTTGATACGCAACATTGTACCTAACACATCATCCTTCACCTTACTTCATTTATCTTCTAATTTTACCGTGTCTACTTGTTGCTTCACGGATTGGTTCTTGCCACGAAATCATGTCCATTGGTTCACGCGTGAACTTCTGTGACATGAGAAAAAAAACGGCCACGATTAAAGATTGGTCCGACTCGAATGAAAGAATTAATGGCTTAGAGACTATAAAGTCGTATATACTATGAAATTTTATTTTTGGAACTTTATCTTTGGAATCTTTGACAACCAGAAGCGTATTATTAGCAATTTATTTGCTGCTTCCTGACGTTAATTAGAACGATGATTTAGCAGACTTTTAAGTAATACACACACGGTATAGTAGGTTCATAAATACTAATTATTTAAAATATACAGCATAATTGAATCTCGTAAAACAATCAATTTTCTCATTCCAGTTATAATTATTTCGGTTCTGACTTTCTAATAATGTTTGTTTCTATATCCTGGTCGAATTTTATTTTAATTCTGTCTATTTTTTTCAAACTTATCTAATTACATCATAGACATATTCAAACATTTCACAATCACATTGACTACATAGTCTAATCAGTCTTACACTGTATTCTAATTCTAGGTACTGTGACCAAACGATTCTTGTTCACATTTTAAATTCCATCCTTTCAAATATTCATGCAATATTATTATTATCACGTTTCCATTGTGGGTCAATAGTACAGAAGGAACAGTTAGCTCGTTCTACCTACAGATGCATAATATGTATTCGTTTCCTATAGAAATATGTAACTGGTATGACACTTAATCGGGATTTAGTGTTCAATAGAGTTCAAATTAGATTACGTATATAGCCTTTAATTGCAGTCCAGATTTTTATATAGAAACTTAGCAATTCAATAACCGGCTTCTAATTCTTAATAAGTCTTATAAAAATGGCGTACAGTACGTAAGTTTTAGGTATGCGAGTAATTAAGCTAACCATTCGTAAAAATGTGGTTGATTCAGATAAGGTCATAATCGAAGAAGCACGCGTCCAGCAAGGACTGGACCAGCATTCCATGCATTATGCGTGTTCCATAATTAATCGCGCCACGCCCTTGCCAGAAGCTTCGAGGACTGCGTGCATAATCTTATGCACACCTACCGGGTATACGTAAATGCATCGAATGTTCAGGTTTCGTTTCTGAAAGTTTCGGTGAAGAAGGATTCTTCAGCGTGAAAGACGAATGGCGGACGCGTTTCACCGATAGGAGATTTGGAAGACACACGACATTTTTTCATAGACACTTGTGGAGTTGTGTTCCTAGGAGAAACGAATACGTAGGATTCAACACGATAGTTGTATTTAACGTTACAGCTATGAAAATCGTCAGAACTAGTGGATTCCGATTTTTGAAAATATAATTACTGTAAATGCATCGACCGCTGAGCGAGAGTTGGTAAATTGCGTGAGAAGGAACTTGTTAGAACGAAAGTGATAGCTTGCTTAGACGTGATCAATGGTATTTCGTTTCGAAGAATTTCTCTGTTGAACATAAAAATTTCGTCCGGTAAAAATAAATTTATTTGCGGATAATAAAACGTCAAACGAAAGAGATAGCGGGAAAATCAATACTATATGGAAGGACAAATTACGCAGACACGAAACATGCGTCGTATCCTCGCGTCATTTTGTTTCGATTTATTCATTTGGGAAGTTAAAATGTTATCTATAAGATTGTAAAATTCAAAGGTTTTATGTAATATACGAAAACAAGAAACAGAGAGATAAATATTATGAAAAAACGATGACCATCGAGACACTCTTTTATACTTAACAGCTATTAACGCAGTAAACGAATATAAATTTTATTTTCCTGTTTGTCATTTTGAATGAAATTTAATAGCTCGATGGAGCAATCGATTTGCACAAAACAAAAATCGAGCATAAATAAAAACGAAAGAAAATCTTATATAAGAACGTTCTGTCGAGAAATAAAATGTTTTGCATGCCATCCGTATAAGGTCATAATCGAGACTATTCTCCTTTACTTATTACGAGTGATAGTTTAAAGTATCGTATCGATATTTATTGAAGAGTAACGACGCAATTCACTGTTACACGAACTGTCACGTTATTCATCGCCTACCATAACTAACGGGTACGGAATATCGTTTTGAAACCCTGTCGGCCTACAAAAGTGCTTGATAAATGAGAAGAACGTTTCTTCATCAAAATGTCGAGCTGTATTTGCGATTTCTCAAATAACACCTGCAATCCTTCGACTTTCCTCTTTCAAATTCTTTTCACTGTATATTCTTAAAAAGTTGAAACGGAATACAAATTTCTTTTACGCATATATGTTAGAAATTTATTATTTTAAAGAATTTGAATTAATTATTTGAACCCTTTATCTCGTTATTTCATCGCGATACATCTTCGTAACTGGCAAAATATTCGACAAATTTTAGATAATAACGTACGCAGAACATTTGTTTATGAAAACTATGTAGCAATAGATTTTTACACCACTGCAATTTTATCGCGACACATCTTCATAACTGGCAAAATATTCGACAAATTTTAGATAATAACGTACGCAGAACATTTGTTTATGAAAACTATGTAGCAATAGATTTTTACACCACTGCAATTTTATCGCGACACATCTTCATAACTGGCAAAATATTCGACAAATTTTAGATAATAACGTACGCAGAACATTTGTTTATGAAAACTATGTAGCAATAGATTTTTACACCACTGCAATTCTCAATCAACGAAACGATAAATTACAATATCTGCTTAAGAGACACTAATACATATAAGGTATGCTGTTACAATTATACAATTAAAAAAGAAATTGGCTTATATTTAAGCAGCATTTGGTATAAACGGTACAATTACACGGATTCATGGCCAACGAGTTTAATCGCAGCCATCGCATCGTTTCGATCGGCTCATGAATAGATTCATGAAAAGGCGAAAAGTTCGAAATCATTGCTCTGTGACTGGACTCGATGCAATACCTGAATGGCATTCGATTTCATTGCAACTTCAAGCGAAACCCGTGTATAGCGTTACAATGCGATTGCGATGGATTTGTTGCCCAAGTTTCGTTCCAGGAGCTTGGTTTCTATACAGCAACAGATTGCATGGCAATCCATATCGATTGCGTCGTTGATGTCCGATAAATTGTTTCTGCTCATTATCGGCCGCAGACCGAATCGAAGTTGCACGGGATAAGATACCAGCGTATCTGGTTAATTCGCGAATAATGTGCATTGTTTCCAAACGCCAATGAGAGTGTAAATATCGTGCAAACTGAACCTAGTTATTTCATGTAGTTGGTTCGCCTAAAGAACGCATTCCATGAATCAATCATTAATATGATAATTAACGTTAGTATCCACGTGTTCAAGCAGAGCAAATATTTTATGTCGACGATATTATTGCTACAAAATAAACGGTCCTTCAATGACGGATGAAGGTTTTTCTTTGGAAAATGAATTTCCATGGCTTGCTATTGCAACAAAACGAAGATTCCTATTTAACACCGAATTAGTTTTGCAGCAACACTCGATATCGATGTAAAAGAATTCTCGATGATAATTGATCGCTTAAATTACACGGATTATCGATAGTTTGATAAGATACTCGGACTGTGTCGGATTAAATCTTGGATTAAATGGCCTTTATTAAAGAGACGAACAAATCAATAAAAATATTACGTATATGCGATGAATCTTTGCTGCCAAGTAAGACGATATCGTGCATCATTGTCTCTGTACAATGGATTGAAAAAGATACGATTTGCTTAATTACAATGTAGACAATCGCCTGGTACAATAAGATGAAAGAGAATACGAGGGAATTAATTGATCCTGTCTATAAATAATGAATGGAGTAAATTACGAGTAACTATAGACGCGGGTTATGCGAGAGAAATCGTTTGATGATAGTAAACATCGGCGAACGATAAAGATCATTACAATGGCGTGAAGAGACGAAGATGTGCCGTAGAGTCCGATAATCGATAAAATCGATCGATCTTCTCTTTAGCATCATCGTCAAGGATAACATGACGTTAGGATAACATAACGTCCTGCAAGATTAATTTACGTAACCTCTCGGCTTTGTAACCTTTTCCATTCTTCGGACTGAAAAGTTTACGGAGCCACGGAAATTCTTGCGAAACTGTAACAAATTTCTAGTCGTGACTACTGTTCGGAAAGGTTTGTAATTACGATCTATCCAATGAGAATAACTCACGGCACGATTCAAATAGTAAAGCCGTATTACACAGCAAATTTAGCTTCCACTGTCAATTATTTTCGTTTGTGTCGCGTTAAAATTTGCGAGATACGTCTAACAATCATCAATTTCTTACTATGCATAAATTTTATTTCATTGATTTTTATCTTTTTGTATTTACATCGACGATGCCTCGGGGTTCTTACATACATCTTGTTATGTAAGAAAAGTATAATATAAGAAATGTATTAGAGTAGCGTATGTTAATGAAAGATTATTTATTGGGCGCAAAAGAAAATAGTTACCTAAAAAATTAATACTAGAGCTAAGGTGAACTACATACTTGTTAAATAATTCATTGAATAAAAATGAGAATATAATTAAGTGTCGAGAGATGTATTTAAATTAACTGTGGATCAGTTTGTTACGTAATTATTCATTTGTACGTATATTTGCATAATAAATGATCAGTTATGTATATTTTAAGATTAGTATATTTTATAAATAATTTTTACGTGCGCATAAAAATTCAAATGAAACAAAATTATCTTCGGTCACGTACCAAATTTTTAATAATCCTTTCAGCCCTATTTTTCCAGCGAAAGATAACATTACGACATTATCTTTTTCCTCTTCGCCGTGTAGATTACATAAAATCTCATACAATATTCAAATAAACAATATTTCTTTTGCACTCTTGTCCTTCTCGACCATTCTACATTTCCATAACAAAATTATCTACTTGGAATAAATTATATGTTAATCAAATTCTCTCCTATAAGAATCGATCAAAAAGGATGAAGTATTCAGCTTTTGAGAAATAACAAATTTCATTCATAGTAACACGACATCGAACAACTTACCGTTAGATTCACGTAAGTTCTTCTTGCATTACGATATTCCAGAAAACATGTACCTGCCGTTAGTTGGAACTTTCGATTCGCGAGGCCACTGAATGAAAATCGAGTCAGGGAAAGGAGGCGGAAGGGAGCTGAAATTCAGAAACGAACGTGTCGTCTCAATTGCAAACTCGTCTACGATTCAAAGATCGAAGGTTCCCCTGACGAACAATGTCGAGCGATTCGACGTCCATTTGGTCGAGTTGCCAAGGATAGATCGAGGCAACGTCCTGTATCGCTTATGTAACGCGCGTACCGACACCACGACCGTGAATTTATCGATCCTACAGTTTATCGTCGACTTTGCTAATCTTCGACTGGCGATCCACTTCGCTCTTCGTCCGTGAAAGTGTCGTCGATTATAAAGGCGAGAATCTTCGCGGGACTGACAGGCGGAAGAACGATCTAATCAATTTGTAACAGCATAGACTCGTTCCTCGAGCGTGACATGTCGATTTTTTGGATCTTTACACCGCTGAACGATGTGAATTAAATTTCCTTTTTTTTTTTTCTTGCCAAGTTGATCAATATGATGCTAATCGTCGGACATATTTAAAAAATTATCAAAGTTGTGATCTTTGAAAAGTTATCTGTTTATTAGGACGGTGTAGCTTAAATTACAAGTGCTAATTAACTTCTCGATTCCTTAATTAGATACTTTAGCAATTCCAGGTGTTTCGTTAATTTGTCCTACAGGTGTTTCTGTTTCCAATTTTCTGAAAAGTTTACTTTTTTTAATTCTGTCACTGTCTTAATAAACCGATGAAATAAGGAGAGAAGTGAGCTGAACAGCGAACTATTCTGATGTTTCTGGTTACTTAACCGTTTGAAGTTATTAAAGCAAACTGCTACGAGAACTATTCTATAATGCATCAACTGGACTATGCAAAACGTTGGAGAAATTCGGCGAAACGAAATCCATGATCGAAATAGGTCATTTTACATAATACACCTTGGCTGTTATTACTCATAGCTGGTTCTTGAGCGCGTAGGCGTTCGCGTGCTTTCATGGAACCCGAACAATAGATTACGGACATTTAAAGGAACAATAGAAATCGAGTTCATTATTCTCGCACGGCTGAAATAAAATTCGATAAAGAGGGGTGCAGCAGAGATATCGAAAGCCGTAGAAACACGACTCGATTGTTCGCTACTCTCTCTTTACATATTGTATAATTTCTCGATGACATGATATATCAATCAAGAACGCAATTGGAAACGAGCATCAAAATATTGAAATTGCTAGAAATTTTACGATATATATATAATTACACCTTGTCCAGGTATATTAATTAATTCTATACGTGTATAAGATGTACAGTAGAACTTTAATTACCAAAGTACCGATTAACGAAATATCGATTAATGGAAAATTTTGAATAATTAGAAATTTAGTTGGTTGCTTGTTAAACCTTGTAGAAGAAAGATTGGAAAACAATGAATTAAAGCTGAACAAAATTATTACATTTTTATTCAAAAGATTTTATTTCTGTTTAATATTAATTTCAAGGTTTATAAAATTCAGTCTATGATTTCATCCAGCCATGAGTCGCCAATAACTTATCGTAATGATTTATACAACCATAAACTGTCGATTTGAAAAGGGGAAAACCGCGTGATCAACGTGCTACTTAAACGTTGTCTTTTCTCATTCATGTTCTTCTCGTACAATTAAACGATACTATTGAAATTCATATTTATTTTCTTATCGACGGTACTACTACATCACACGTGACAACACTCTTATTTTCTCAATTACTTTTATTCGTAGAGCTATATCACGGTCATAAACACAATGGGAATAATTAATTGGAATGCTTGCGAATCGTGCGGTTTCATAGTACGTTGATGGAGCAAAGCGGAGCACGACATTCTTTGCAAGGGTTTGTTAAAAATTAACACTGCTGAAGCGGATACACCCGACAGTTGATTAATTGCGACTAAATATAGACGCAACTATAATAATACGCGAAGCTCACGATTCATAGACGTATGCGCGTGGCAACGGTTGCGTTGCAGAATGCAGACTTTCAACAGTTTGAACTTTCGACGTCGAGGGGAAGAAATTCCCCGCGTATCACGGCCAGTAGGAATGTTTCAAAAGCTTTCAACACGAAACGAAGACATTTCAGCAGCGATATTTTGTACTTTATGAGAAATACGTATTACTTTCTACTAATTATTAATACTGTCTTTCATAATTGAAACGTCCTGTCTAGAATTTTGTCATTTTTCGGGATACATCGAAACATTTGAAATTTCCCACATTTTGTACTTTTTATTTTTATGTACATATGTGTCATTATTTATTTTATTTAACATTTTAAACGATGCAAGAAATTGTCGAACTCTTCTAATTCGTAACATACGACGATAATTATAAAGAGAAAATCTTTAAGACGAAGTATATATATAAGATCATTTCTAAAGAAAAATTAAACGTAGGTCAATCCGGTTATCAAGCATAAAATTGTTCAAAGTTTACAAGAATATTTAGTTTTTCTATTTAAACGTTCCAACAACAACGTGTTTACCACGATGAACTTACCGCGGGGTAAAAACATGAAACGACATCGCTGCGAGCAATGTTGCAGTTTACCTTGTTTTTGTTGGGTTATTTTCCACTTCAGTGAAGAATTAATCGATAACAGCGGGTTGAGACTTGATCGGTGTTCATAAAATCCTATATCAAAGAAATTATATGCAAGGAATGATAGGAATTTAACCGAAGAAAAAGAGAAGGATTTCGCGTCAGATAAATAAACAAGATGATAATGTTCAGTCGTAAACAGACAACGAATCGTCTCGATTCGTATATTTTAATCCCTCTAAACGTCAGCTAGCTACTACATAAATAACGTCGTATGACATTCGTACACTGTAATCATGTTTCCAAAACAAGTCCTGCTGCGGAATTGCGTTAGCTCGAGCATTTCGTTGCAGCAAGTCAAATTGGACTCTACAGCAATTAAAATTGCTTGACGTACTAATCTACAGAAACTTCCAATTTGAGTCAGTTATATAAAATATTTCAAAAAACGTAAATATAATCAAGTTATACTACAATACGTGGTTATTAAATGTGTGCTCGTGTCAAACAGTTACTGGAAGCTGTGTAATGTTTAAAGTAACGATATTTATATTTTATGGTTTGAAAATGAAGATAAAACTCGATAGTCTTATTTGTAATATTTATTACAGTATTACTAGAAGAATAGAAAGAGTTTTTTTTCTTTTTTTATTTTATTTTGGTTATTTTACAATTTGTCCTTGTGGACATTTGGTAAAGTGTTATATCTTGTTGGTGAAGAAAAAAAAAATATAAATAAAAAATAAATATAGCATGTAGGCGGCTACCCCGAGCGGGGTGCCAGCTTCGTTTTTTCTAAGTTATATCTTTTATTAATAGAAAGAGTATTACAAAAATCATATGACTTTGGTTCGGGTACGTTACATTGAACGTTACATGACTTGAAAATGAAGATAAAACTCAATAGTCTTGTTTGTAATATTTATTACAGTATTATTAGAAGAATAGAAAGAGTATTACAAAAATCATATGACCTTGGTTCGGGAACGTTACATTGAACGTTACATGGTTTGAAAATGAAGATAAAACTCAATAGTCTTGTTTGTAATATTTATTACAGTATTATTAGAAGAATAGAAAGTGTATTACAAAAATCATATGACCTTGGTTCGGGAACGTTACATTGAACGTTACATGGTTTGAAAATGAAGATAAAACTCAATAGTCTTGCTTGTAATATTTATTACAGTATTATTAGAAGAATAGAAAGAGTATTACAAAAATCATATGACCTTGGTTCGGGAACGTTACATTGAACGTTACATGGTTTGAAAATGAAGATAAAACTCAATAGTCTTGTTTGTAATATTTATTACAGTATTATTAGAAGAATAGAAAGTGTATTACAAAAATCATATGACCTTGGTTCGGGAACGTTACATTGAACGTTACATGATTTGAAAATGAAGATAAAACTCAATAGTCTTGTTTGTAATATTTATTACAGTATTATTAGAAGAATAGAAAGAGTATTACAAAAATCATATGACTTTGGTTCGGGTACGTTACATTGAACGTTACATGGTTTGAAAATGAAGATAAAACTCAATAGTCTTGTTTGTAATATTTATTACAGTATTATTAGAAGAATAGAAAGAGTATTACAAAAATCATATGACCTTGGTTCGGGAACGTTACATTGAACGTTACATGGCTTGAAAATGAAGATAAAACTCAATAGTCTTGTTTGTAATATTTATTACAGTATTATTAGAAGAATAGAAAGAGTATTACAAAAATCATATGACCTTGGTTCGGGAACGTTACATTGAACGTTACATGGTTTGAAAATGAAGATAAAACTCAATAGTCTTGTTTGTAATATTTATTACAGTATTATTAGAAGAATAGAAAGTGTATTACAAAAATCATATGACCTTGGTTCGGGAACGTTACATTGAACGTTACATGATTTGAAAATGAAGATAAAACTCAATAGTCTTGTTTGTAATATTTATTACAGTATTATTAGAAGAATAGAAAGAGTATTAAAAAAATCATATGACCTTGGTTCGGGAACGTTACATTGAACGTTACATGGTTTGAAAATGAAGATAAAACTCAATAGTCTTGTTTGTAATATTTATTACAGTATTATTAGAAGAATAGAAAGTGTATTACAAAAATCATATGACCTTGGTTCGGGAACGTTACATTGAACGTTACATGGTTTGAAAATGAAGATAAAACTCAATAGTCTTGTTTGTAATATTTATTACAGTATTATTAGAAGAATAGAAAGTGTATTACAAAAATCATATGACCTTGGTTCGGGAACGTTACATTGAACGTTATATGGCTTGAAAATGAAGATAAAACTCAATAGTCTTGTTTGTAATATTTATTACAGTATTATTAGAAGAATAGAAAGAGTATTACAAAAATCATATGACTTTGGTTCGGGTACGTTACATTGAACGTTACATGGTATGAAAATGAAGATAAAACTCAATAGTCTTGTTTGTAATATTTATTACAGTATTATTAGAAGAATAGAAAGAGTATTACAAAAATCATATGACCTTGGTTCGGGAACGTTACATTAAGAAAATGGAAACGTTCTAAAAATTGAAAGTATTTGAAAGGACGATCTAATATTCTGTTGTGTAAATATTTTCTGGGTCGCTTTAGCAGTTGTAAAAGATCAAATTAGATCATATCGTCCTTCTCGATTTCTACCGAAGCCAACAAATATCCATCAAGCGCATCAATGAAGTATTCGTCGTAACGGTATACAACGAATGTGGTGGAAAACATTGTTCGTATGATAAATCGACCATACCTGCTTCACGATTCAACGACGAGTCTATCGTGTCATAAACTTCAATTGCGATTCTTCAAGAAAAAATGAAGTTGGAAGTTTGCATAGAATTAGACACGTGTACGCTTGAATTGTCGAAAAGGCGCTATGTAGAAATTAATTAGGTAGTTTTCAGGAAACAGCCGGAAGCAAAAAATTCGAGTTTAGTCTAATTAAAATTCACTCGACTCGTCGTACGTGCCTGAGAAGAGGCACGCGAAATATTGTAACGAATGTTCCTGGCGAAAATAAAGAGAATAAACGCGAAGGCAAAAAAATTGCGAATGAAGAGGAAGCAGAGAAGGGAGAGAGAGAAGAACAAAAAGGGAGAGCAGGAGAGTCTCGTAATATGGTAATGCCACACGTTCAGTGGGGCATAGACGTTACATAATGGTACATGGGAGTACGCGAGACATCGCGATACACAAACTGGCTGGCTATCAGAAACCTCGATGGTATTATGCAACAGACAGAGTAATACAAAATCGAGAACATCATTACGAAGGTGCATGATCTATAAATTAGATCGTCGTCCGTGCTGATTTTGGACAACGTCTTTGTAATTGTGTGTTCTTTCGTTTCGCGAATAGAACGAACGGTAGAAAAAAATAGCGAACGAGGAAGAAAGAGCAATAGGAAATGAATAATTTCGAATTGGTAGAAGCGAACGCGGTTAATTGGAATCTCTCGATAACTGTTAATTAATCGTCGAGGAAACGCTTCAGACGTGACTAATTCATGGACAATTATCATCGATGCGTCGTAGAGCGTTACGCTTTAATAACGGAGTACACAATATTTGCAACAGATAAACGCGAGATTAGGGCATAACATAGTCGCAACGAAGGCTTAGTCTGAATAACAAAAATTTTATTCGATGCCTTTTTTATCTAAATTCTCCTCTTTATCGGAACGATATTTGTGTTTACATAAAGGAAGAAGATAACATTACGTTAAAAACAAAACGTACAAAACAATGTCTGCGGTGTACTAATTTTTTCCAAAGTTTCCGAACGCTTACGTAAAGGCAATATATTATCAATAAGTTGGAGATAACCATAGAAGAAAACATTGTATCCCTGCGATACACAGTCAAAGCGAGTTCTATTCTCTTTCTTTAACTTTTTTATTTGTTTGTTCCTGTTTTTCAAACGAACGACCGTCTACGAACATTCGCGGACAAAGATTAAAAAGGACCGTCTGCGAGCCCATGATTGCCTTAATACAACGGTTTGACTCATAAACTTGTTAGTCAAATGAGGTCATCCGTTGATCAGTGGACGGAAAGTGATTCACTGACACTTAACGTCGTGTATGATGTAACTCAAGATAGCTGGAGACGATGATACAAAGTAGCTCCGAAATCATCCGTAAACTACCGCTAAATGACGGTCTGCGGTCTACAGAAACACTGGAACAAAAAATCAGGCATTTAAGGCAAGATAGTCTTATTTCTCCTTTCTTCTTTTGTCTCTTATCTGATCTCAATCTGCTACTACTGAAATATCATGGATCTTTTACATATGTTCACGCATATGCTGTATTACGTAAGAGCATATCTAATCAGTCATTCCCCAATTAACATTCATCGCGAACGACGATACATCTTTCCGAAAGAAAAGATCCGTCACGAGTATAATTAGTCGCCGCCGCTGATAATCATTGCGATTCTGAACGCATTCAACTGTATTTCCCCCTCACGACCGTGCAATACGCAATCGAAAGCGACACATGTCACGCGAGTTCTCGCGGATTGCTCTTATCTCGAACGATTATCTTCAGTTTCGTAAGTCGGAACTGCAGCCCGATGTTCGAAATAGAGAAAGTTTGCAAAATTTGCAACACGCGTGATTCGTGTGGTTTATGAGACATTGTAGTTGCTTGAAAGTATGTATTATTTCATGCTGAATCTTAAATTTTGCTTAAAAATTGTTTAAATTAGGCAGAGATTATTGGTAAAAATATCGTATGGTAGATAGCGTTTCTGTGCAGACGTAGAAAAATTTCTACCATTCGCAGTTTTACTATTTTCGATAATTTGTCTGCTTGCACGTGAAACTTCACGTTACAACCCCTACGAGATAACTAGCATTAGCGATCGTAGACACAACGTTACGTTAAAGATTCCCTCGTTTAACAGCATTCGTAGAATCTAGATAATTTTATCGTGTCACGTGACGATTCTTGATTTTCTTTATCAAAATACACATAGATATAGCGTAAATTGCATAGAATCATATATTTCTCTTTCAATAGCGCATTTATGGTACAAGTTTGTAATTAAATTTCGAAGATTTTTGAAAATCAAAATAAGAATAAGAACAAGTAGGAAAAGTAAATTAATTTTCTCGAAAAAGTATCACACCGTAAATTTACAAATAATACAGATATCCTCAAGTATCGCGGATAGAACTTTTATCTTCGCTGAAAATAACTTTCACCTAATTTTCTCGATTAGCGGTGATCATTTTCGTTAATATACCAAATTGCATCGATCAAGTAGAACAAAGATCAAAGAACAGTAATCTTCGATAATAGCGTTGCCGAGCTCGATCGCGTACTCCCAAATCTATCCTCGTACCTTTTCATCTTTCGCAGATTACAAAGTAACCAAACGTTTCGACACATTGCCTTCTCCCGGCTCATCCTCTCGCGTGCTCCGGCGTCGTGGATCGCCCACGGCTCCTTCGAATCATGGTATTTTTGAGCGAGTCGATTAACTCTGATCGCGATCATGTCGCTGGCATTGCGAAATCTTCTTCTCGGAGTACCTAGGTACTCGCGGCGACGAAATAGGGAGCCCGCCGACTCTCACGGGAGCGCGTATCCTGGTACATTTCGTAATGGCAATCGCGAGGTTCGTCTACGAGGTCGGCTCGGTTCGCGGCACCTACTCGCGGTTAACCGCTCACAGGTCGGCATAATGCACGCCGATTTCGTCACCGTCGAGCCTCGAACAGTCGACAATAGAAACGCGCATGAAAGGTTACGTGCAACGGATTCTGCCACGGCTGCTGGAACCGTTGGGTAGTCGTTATGAAATTCGAGGCGTTGTAATATTCTTCTGGAGTGGAGTATTCTTAGGGTCTAAGGTAAAAGCCACCACGTTGTTGACTGAGATTCGGTATCAGAATCTTCGTTGCGGAGGAATCACGAACGAAGCGCAGATTCGAATTGGAACGGTCTGTAGATTAATTGTTCGATCCTTTGTTTACGACTTGCTTGAAAAAGAAAGCTACGATTTAGCTCCGTTTATTTAGAACGAGATTCCAGTCAGAGCCTGATCCCTCTTGCGAGGTGAGGAATTCATTTATCTGAGCGTGAACTATTGATATTTAAAGAGAAAAATCAGTAGATAACAGGAAGAATCAGGGGATTCCACTTGTGTAAACTGTTCGTCCCTTGATGAGCTATGATAACGAAGTTCTACCATATTCGCACGTTATATAATTAACGTATTATTATAACTCAATTAATATAAAATATCATAATTCAAAGAGAAAATTCGAAATATCCCGTATTCGCTGCTGGATAGTTTCGTAACGAGGCGTTTTGTCGACGATGTCGTTAAAATTGTACAAACACAGTCGTGACGCAAGAAACGGGCTTCGCGATCGTCTACCCACGATCGTTTTTCTGAAAATATCAAGCGATGGCGATCGTCGTCTATTGTTTCGCGCCGAACGCCACCCAATTGCAAAAGAGGGACACGTCCGCGAGAAAATCTCCTTTGCAATCGACTTTGCGCCCTAAATGGCTTGCAACGGATCGTCGTATGTACTGGAGGCATTTGGCGATCGGTTGCATGCCGCGTTTAGCGCCACGGAATAATTGCGGTTTCGCCGCAAGCAGTTATCATCGAGATTATTGTAAAGATACGATTGTTTCTTCGGCCGAGGCAATTATCTAATCTCTGACACGGAGATGAGTGGCAAATTTTGTAGAAAATTGGTTTAGTACGTGCTTTTGTTGCACGTTGCTCGTTTCGTTGCATCGAATATGTGGGTGATATAATTCGATTGTTTAGCGTTAGGAATTGGCGTTGCACAAGCGAAATACAATGTTGAAATGCAGCATCGTAATGTCGTTTGAAAAGAAGCTATAAAATTTTTACGTCCGCTACCTTGTAATAATATCTGTTTTTATGTTGCAATATCTGCTTGGATAATTGGACATATGATTCATTACTTGTCGTTATTTATTATATGTTGTAAACTTCTTTCCGGGTTTGATTAGCATAAAATATGTTATGAAAATGAGTGATACCATCTGTTTGGTTAACGTTAAGAAGAAACTGTCCCAACAGAAATTAATTCGATTCGATCGAAGAAGCCATAATACGAACAAAGCTTGAATCAATGTATCGAGAAAAAGATCTACTTCTAGCGAATCATTATATGCATACATCTAAATTCATTAACTACCTACGTATTGATTAAAAGCTAGCAAATGTTCTCGTATCGTACAGTTGATCTGTCCTCAATTTCGTCTCAAACTACGAACCTCGTCCTTCATAGTTTCATAATTTCTCCTTTTTACGCCGTACGAAAATCTCTTTCTTTTATTCTCATGTCAAACGGCACGTCTGTTTCGCTGTTCCACAAAACTCGATCGTAAAACGTTACTTGTTGTATCTGTTCGTAGGGCAACGATGCGTTTGTAAATACAAAGACGACGGTGGTCGTGTTGCCGGCCATGATCATGCACGGGGTTGTCTAATTTTACCGCGACCCCCAGCTCTGGATTACATAAATTACTTTGCAAGCGTAAAACCGGCGTTTTACGACCCCTTCGTTCTAAAAAATCATCCTCACCGTGGCTCCGCGCGTGGTTCCAGTCGCTCTTCAATTTACCTATCGCTTTTATTTCTTCTTTTTTTCAGAGGAAGATTTACTCCTTCGCTGTAACATCGTGCGTGGCACCGTCGTCGACTCGCTTTGATGCACGTGGATAATCAATTCCGTTGTTCGAGGAACACTGCTAACAAAGGACGTGCTACCACCACAATGATAGCGCCACTTTCATGGCCGAGCTCGGGTCAAGGAGTGAGTATAGGTTTTCTTCGGGGAAACGCTAATTTATTCCATACTCGAAAATGTATTAGGTCGTGTTACGGACGTACTTATCTAACGGCAATCTCGTTTCTTTAGACCTCCGAACAATTTCCTTTTATTTTCCTAAAGATTAGAAAATTGAAAGAGCAAACAGAAACGCCCGAATTCGATCGAAAATGAACGAAAGACAAAATTATTTCATTTTGAAGATCGTAGCGTGGAAACATTTCTATTAACAGAGATCTGACTTTACGTTGATATGTCATCGTTCGTAACAGTGATATCGCATAGTAGGAGATATATGTTGAAAATGACAACGTGAGTTCGTGCTCGCTATGCATATGCAGATGCGCTAGTTACAAAAAAACAGTAACCAGGAGATTGTTCTGGATACAATCGATAGACTCGATTCTATGATAGACTCGTTTTAAGATGTATCTTAAACATTTCTTTCCCCTAGTCCATGTAAGTGTGTGCAATAAAGGTTTTTCGGCTCAGAACGGTGTGATAGATTTATCCATACGATATAACAATAGCTATTGTGATTCTATTAATATCCTCTGAATTTAAAAATAACAACAATATATCACAAAAGAAATGTCAAAATTAATGTTTGAACAACGATTACGATACTATAAATGAAAAAAAGAAAAGAAATCTAGTACAGAGTATAAACAACAGCATTTCAAAATTTACATCCGAAGCTTAGTATTCGTAAAAAGTACAACACGTCAGTCTCTCGGTAAAGATTTAAAAAAAAGAAAGTACGTTTTACATAACGCAACCGGAATTCATGAGTCTAAAAATAGAGGCTTATCTAGGGTTCCTCAGGTTCACCAGTGTGTTACTGTCTTCCACTTATCAGATAATATCCCGTAAACGTAAAACCAGTTCCTGCGTTGTTGCCTGCGTCCACGTTAAGACGATCGTGATCGTTTCGCGGTATCCACCGATCGATATGCCTCATTGCGGGTAACACAATGTTAATTTTCAGCCGACACGTTCTTGCCAAACGACTGGTTGCGTTAAGGATTCTGCAATGCGGGGGAATTAACGCAACGACTGGCGACGTCGACAAACGCAATTTCCCGTCGCTGGCGGTTGAACAGCACCGTGACATATCATATCAGTAGAACAACGTGAAGCCGTATCCTTGGACGAATTGGCTAAATAGACTGTTTATAGAGTAGACATAGTGTTTTGAATGTTCTGCGCGTTGCTAAGATAAGCAGAACAAAATCGATTTTGTCAAAGAACGATAAATTTTGATTGAGGTTTCGTGAAATTAATCTGACAGTATGACATTGGCACGAAGGAAGTTCATAATCGACTTCAAGGGAATTGCTTTGAATTTACCGCATTAATTTTCTCTTTTCTCATGCTTCATGCTAATTCGAAGCTTTTTTTGTCGCATATGCGATAGTTTGATTAGAGAAGTTGTGTAAAGGAAATTAGATTTTTGCCGATGATAATGGTTAAAAGTTTCGTAACTTGACTGAAATTTTTCTTACGTATCGTAGTTATTTGCTTACATCAGATTACGATACCGTGTTCGTTCTACGCGATTCCAATAAACTCCACATTTTAAATAAATTTTACAAATTTAATAAATGTTAGATTTTTAATTTACTTCGACGCTTGTATTACAGCGTGGAAAGAAGCGTGTAATTATTCGAAACGATTCCAACGATATTATCTTTTAACGTATGAATTCCCCATTTTCTTTTTTAATAACTTTCTTCGCTTGGGTAAAACACTCGTGTTACTTACGCGATCGTTTTATGATCATCGTTCCTTAAAATATCACCCACTTCGCACAATATTTTTCGCTTTCGTTTCGAATAAAACCTTCATCGATCTTTGATCTTTCATATTCGACGTACGCGATAATCTAACGGTTAATATCGCGATAAAGTACATCATCGCGAAAGTTTCTAGGAGAAACGCTAATATTCAGTGTTCTGCAATGCGTCCGATTCAAATGTCGACGGAGAAAGGCGGGTTTTTCGAGTGCCTGGCCGTGACCCGTTTCGAATTACATAAGCGAGAGCCGGCTCTATCTTGGCCCCAAAGTCGACTCGACCAGGATCGAGCGAACGGACGAACGAACGAACCAAACGTGTGGGGTGAACATCCAGACAAGGTCAGAGTCATACGATCGAACCACCAGGATGCACTTGCGGTGCAGCCTGCAAAATGCGCATCTACTCGATTTCTTCTTTCCTTTTTGCTCGCGTGCACACGCCTATCCCCAGACGCAGCATTGATAGCGTCTTTGTTTGGCCGAACGGATATCTATTTTAATTCTTCGTGCCACTCAAATTAAACTAAAATTAAAAACGTTCCATTATTTGGTAGATTCTGCAAAATGTCTGAAACTGAAACCGAGTGAAACTGATTTCTTTAAAATAAGTTGAAAACGTGATTGTCTATATATATTTTGCTTATTTACCGTTATTTACTCGTTAAACGATATGAAAAGTATTATTGTTCAAACGAATTGGATTAATTCCCGAAGAAGTTGTTACTACCATTTTATGTGCGATACAAAACTTTGCCACAGAAAATCTATTAATTATTAATTACTTATTAACACTATCGATAATCTCAATGCGATTTTATTGCAATTCATAAATGTACAACTAACGAATCCATTCAATATTGTAATTTCGATCGAATTAATATTTCAACATTACTATCGAAACATGTCCGTTCGTTCGCTAACGAGGAGCAGTTCGTTAACACTTTCTCGTTGGAAGGCTAAAATATGCAATCTCGAAACGTATCGGATAATTACACAGGGCGAAAAAATTAAAACCAGACGCATTAACGAAACTAATTAATTCGATAATCTGACCACGATTGCTCCGCTTTTCCACCGAAGAGAACCAGATCCGAAATAATTTCATGTTGATAGAAATACGATGAAAAATCTGAGAAACGAGTTCGTAAGATCCGAACGAGGGAATATGACGACGACATAAAAATATACTCGTCGCGATCGTTCTCATCGCGTCACGTTCTGAAGTCTACGTGTATTTATAGATTGTCTCGAATTATTCTGATTGATATCGGTATTCGAGTATTATAATCTGAAAATATCTGTCACTTGCGTAACGTGGAGCCACGACTGAACGATGTAATTCGATTTGCACAGCCACCCAGCGATGATAAATTCGCGTATTAATACAATAGAAAAGTTACGGCTCCCCTTAAGAAATTAATTCCCTCGCTGGTGAAAGACTTTAGTTACGACACTTTACATTCGGGAGACCGGCGTGGTATGCAGCCAGCACGTAATGCGCAAGAAAATTGCGAGTCGCTGTCGCTGCTGTTACTCGCAAGAATATGATGTGGTAATCCGCATGGAAGAAAAAGAAAGCGCATTTAGAACATTTACACGAACGTTAAACTGCAGAACGTGGATGATCGGTGTTTTATATCGTAATTGTGCGTGAATGACGTGAATTAGATTCGATCCGTGGTCGAATAGGTCAATGGTTTCTCCGAATGAATGGAAATCCAAGAGTTTGCGTTTTATGAAAGGAAAATTAGGGATCGAGATATAAAAATATTCGGTTTAAGGTGGAAATAAATCGAATACTACGAACAGACTAGGAGTAGGCTATTCATGGTAGACGTAACATGACTGTAAATTTGTATTCAAAACGCAGGATGCATACGGAATGCATAAAATATCCGCAGTAGAGTACGTCTTATAATTTTTAATAAGTAGCGCAAATTTCTATTTCCTAGTTCTATTTCCTTAATTATGAGCATAAAAAGAACAACAAATTTGTATAGAAATCTATACGGTCTAATTATCAATGTATTCGTGTCATAAAATTTCTTTTCGACGTTAGCTACCAATAGTAAGTTACCTTTGGACAGTCCCAATTATGAAATTTGGCAATCATAAACGTAGTTATAGCAGACTACAGGCCTAAACGAAGTGACTAACGAAGTAAACGTCAACGTTGACGCTGACACGCTACTAATGGGACAAAATTTAAAATATGCGATTAAAACGTCTGCAAGATTTAACAGTGCGATCTGACAGTTTCGGTTCATGACTTTTTTTTTTCTCGTGCCTCTCATGGGAGAACGACATTTACACTGGAGTTGGTAATTGAAACTCGTAAAGTCGACGCACGGATTTGTCCTGAGGTTCTTTAATCGGGTAGCCTTACGTAATATGATCCAATTTAGCACGAGTTCGTTCGTTCGGTTTGTTCGTTCTCCAGTGGTACACGACGGAGTTAAGCGTACAGAGCAATTCTCTAGTCTCGCTATCTCCGAGGAAATCGGCTAAGAAATCCGCAACCGCGTAAAAACTAACGTTACCACGCGGCCTGTCAATGTAAATTTAATTCGACTGGCGTTACATCGAGAATCATGATAGGAAAAGCACACGGTCTGACGATTCGTGAAGGTAGTTTTACCAGACATTCGCGAGACAAGTCTCACCGGAAATTGAGAAAATTTGTATGCACATTTTGACATATATCTTGCTTATTATATATACATATATTACTAATACTTAAGCGACGAATGGCATCGTATATTAGTTACACAGTAATTATTATTACGTAATGTATAAGTTGAAAATCTAAATATTAAAAGAGCTTATATAATATAGCGATGCTGGAAGTTCTCTTCGCTAAACGCATCAAAGGAAATCTTTTACGTCGAGCTTTACAAAAATTACGACTTCGATCGTTTGAAACGCCTCCAACTTCTTCAACGTTCACCCACCACCCAACAAGATTTCCAGCAGGGAGACGAAATGTTACGAGCCACGCTTATCTGCCGGCAATATCTGCTCGTTATATAAATTGAAATCTTTCCCACAATAGATTCTAGCATCGGAACACGATTCCACGATTACAACACAAACCTGTAATATGGAGCAAACCATAAAGTAAAGAAACGTTTGCCATGATATACTATTTCTAGAATGATAGCATTAACGGCTGCTCCAAATTCAAACCGATGAACATTTCCTAATTATTATTTGTGATTTCTATTTGAACTTTGGAAAACACAACTTGAGCGAATATTCGCTTTCGATGTGTATGCATCATCTTTATTTAATAATTTAATACTCGTCTTACATCAAAATCTTGTTACAGTAGGAATTTATTTATCTGAACGCCATTTAGTGGAACGAAATTTTAGTTAATACCTAATTGATTGAATTTTTGTCGATTGAAATACTGATCTGAACGTAAATTTCTATCATGAACGAGAAATACTATAATGGGGAAAATTAGTGATCTCGTATTATATCAACTCCAACTATACGAACTGTTTGTCCTTTAACAAGTTTACATAAATAGAATCTACCGTGTATGAAACTAAATATAGGATAATGTAGAGATAACAATTCTGTTGCAGAAAATAAAAATGCGGGCTTAAATACAAGACTATCGAAAGTTTCCGACCAAAAATGTACAGTTCGAATATATCGCATTGAAGGTATTTTTCCGTCTAAATTATCTACAATGCACGTTTAATAGTAATTTTAATAGGACTATATTTTATAAACCGAAATAAATGTCATAGTTTCACGATTCTCCTTGAACTCCTATTTTCGGACCTTTTATCTCACCAATACGTATACGTATATTTAAATATATATATACATATATACCTTACTTGCAAATACCGTACTAACAAAGGTTATAAATTACAAAGATGTATACAAAAGTATGGTATAAAAGTTTCAACCTACCTTAGTCCAAGGAAATTACCTACAATAATTTACTAACTGAGAGTAAGAGAACGTTCATTATGCAAACACCATATGCGCATTAGAGTGCATATATTATAACCATACTTGCGTATTTGAACGCGAATACCGAGCAACATGTAGCCCTGTACAAATGTAGCGTGTTTCCTCAAAGCAACGCCGTTTACGCATCGCGTCGTGACGAAACGAGTAATAAATGCGGAATAAGAGCACTTTTCCGTTAATTAAAATGTCGCCTTGTAGGGCTTCGTTCGTCGCGCGTTCCGCATACCGCGGACATTGTATTTTATTAAACCGTGATGCCTGGTTTCCGGTAAAGGACAGCAACTTGCACGGAGGCTGTTCTTTGGAATATTCTTCTCGTTCCACGCGCCAGCCACTATGTCTGATCCCATTTCCTTTCAGCGTAAATCTATTTTTAGACGCACAGCATTTTGAATTCGCACATCGTTCCTACGTGACCGCTGGATCCTGGAATTTGTCATCTGCACTCTGTGCATGAATGACCGTCTCTGCTCGTGTCACATACACGATTTGCAGTTTGGATAATTGTCAGATTTCCACTAGTTTGAAATTTTCGCTTCGAAAGTGGGCCAACGTGCTTCGGGAGAGTTTCGATCGTTGAGTGTTTGATTTAATTGTAGAGTATGTTCTGTGACACGGTAGGCTCATCAAAGTATTTGGATATTCGTCATAATATACGATATAGTCAGTACGTAATTCATGGTACCAAATGGTGTCAGTGAATTTCTATTAAAATAAGACGAAAGTCGAGAAAAAATGGCTGCGTCAGAGACTTCGTTTTTGAGAAAATTTACAAAGTGTACGTAAATTCGACCAATTCTCGGCTGGACAAGAACGAACAATCGACACGACACGAGATTGGTGAAGATGCAAAGATAAGTTGAAGACGGATAATAAAATTTTGTCGTTTAAGTGGTCGTTTGCAAAGTTCATGTAAACCTTAAAAACTTGTTTCAACTGCTCGAGCATAATTTATACATTTCCTTGAGCGTGGGCGTTTTAATATTCCTCACCTTCTCGTTTCGATCGAGCCACACACGAAAATTCGCTCACATTTTATCACGAATTTTTTCGTTGGTGTCCTCGTCTCAAGGTCGGGCGAGTCGAGTAAATTTAAAAATGGAGAAGTTCGGTCGGAAATGGGAACTCTCAGGTATATAATACGTAGAAAATTACGCGTGTCGATCGAGCATCCAGATAACTCATCGGCCCGAATAAATGTCCAAATGGGATACAAGCGGTGACTTACGCAAGATTTTTGATTGCTCGACGCTCATCCCAGTTACATAAACGGTAAAACGTATCCCTAGCAATTATGAAATGACGATTACATTATATCGTATTTTATAACTCTTCTGCTGAGTAACTCGAACATGGAATTCAATATTGTGAAACTAGTGTTACTTAAATTAAATAAAAATCGCGAACAAACGATATTCGGTGTATTAAATCTCATTCTATTTCGTCGCGGTGCGAGTTCTCTTAATTAAGTGGTACACATAATATCTAGCCATAGAAGAAAGTCATATCGCTTCATTACACAATACGTCGTTGCTCTTACAATTTACCTTTCAAAGAATTGGATGCATACCAACATCGTATACTTATTAACAGTGTACTTTACCAATAATAAACGTACAACATCGATAGAATTTTTCCGTTACAAAGCTATAATTAGGAACGGTTATTTATTATGAAAGCGAATCGACGGAACGATTAATCACGATAGCCGACGTAACTCGTTTTAACTTTAACCTATCACATTACTACAAAAGCGAAGGAAAACGCAATTTTCATGAGACTATCGGTACTAGTCGGTCAATAGCGTGCGAGTATCGTGAGATTAGGCGAATGTTGCAGAAGCAGTTCATCAGGGGGCAATAAATCAATCTCAATTCTCGGGTGTCACCCTTAATCCTCTATACTCGATACCGATTCCGCAAATTCGCTTATTTTCAAACGGGTCAGACATCGGTGAATACACCTAATGAGCCACGTTTAATCTACATCGTACGATTTGTTCAAACATTAAACGGTGGATTACATAAGAGTCGCAGAGCGGCGCGGCCGGTATCAGCACCGTGCGTTGTATAAGAGCGCATGATCGTCGAAGCAAAGGGAGCTCGATTAACGGTAGCTAGCCGTTTTTCGAAGAACTGCAACCGAGTTGCACAAGATTGCGTATTTTCTTGGTCGCTCAACCATGTAGCCGGCGCGTTACGCCAACGATCGATGGTCGATCGACGCGACGACCGAGCGATCAGCTTTTAAAGTCGAGCACGGATGGCTGGATGATTCGGATCCACAAAATTCGTGGAAGAGCCGCGAGCAACGTGCCTCTAGTCACGGACCTTTACGTAACGCGACGAGCTTCGCTGAAAGCCACGGCCACTATCGCGTGGCGTTCGCGCGACCAACGTCGAACCTCCTCTGTTTCCTTGGCAAACTTTGATCAAGCGAATCGAACGATCAGATCTAGCGACTGATAACGGGATCCAAATGCAGTGGATGATACTACAGCGATACCGTTATCGGTCCCGGGGATCGTGGAACGTCGACCTTGTTATATCTTAACAGTCGACGATAACGACGACAGGCGAACGTCAAGAAGCTCCGTTAAAATCGACAGGCATGGCTAGACATAATGCAGACAGCAATGATGGAAAATGTCGCGCCGCTGACTAATTCGAATCGATCTACAACGGACACCGTTTGAATCCGTGATTAAAGCTACGCGCCGTGAAAATACTCACTGTACGTCAGCGGATTCGTTGGCAAATCACATTGAGATATGCTGCGTGCGTACCAGTCCATCGATATTGTACATTGATCATATTGTACATCGACGTAATTACTATGCTTATTTAGTTGAATTTGCATCGAGGATCGATTATATCATATTTAAATATTAACTTTAACATTCTACATTCATAACGTTCTAAATTCATCATCGCTAACAGAAAATATCCCAAATTTCACCTTCGACGATCAACGACTCGTTCCTTGTTCGCTATTCATCCGTGAACCTTGACCTCTTTATAAATGACCACCGAACTAGAGATTACCCACTGTTCTTCAATTTCCTAAAGTTGTATATTACACAGTTTTTTTTTCATCCCTTCATTGGTATCTTCTCGAACTGTCTTCGATCGAGCAAATATAATAAATACAAATCACGTGGAATACAACAACCGATACCGACTGTAAGTTGCATTATTCATGCGAGTAGCTTAAGTCTTGTCGATGACTCGATGTTATAGCGTTTGCAATCTGTGTTCCAGATCGAATATCGGATTACTTGTTTAATAAAAATTGTAGAAATATTATTGGTAGCTTGTAATATGTTCTACTTTATTCATCGAGACGTGCAGTCAAGTTTCTTGTATATTATTTTGATGAGATTGCTGGTCTACCAGTTTATAATTATAGTCCTTAGCGCTTATAGTTCTAGATGGCGAATTGCTAGATAGTTTACCGATGCTAGACTGTTTTACAGGTTTTATATAATAGTACGGCAGGCAGTTACTTTCGATATATCGAGTCTGAAAGGGCATTGAACTAACACGAAAGATGTTTAAATCATCTTTTTTGCTCGATCTGTTATTCGTTTTAATATTGATAAAAAGAAAAGAAATAGCAATAATCTAGGATAACTTCTCGTAAATTTCTGTCCAAGCAGATAAATCTATGTAACCGGCACGTTAAAAGTTACAAAGTCGGATCAGCGAATGCAGCGATTAAATCGTGATACACCCAGTATACCTGTGCAATGCGAGCACTATGCGGTTGACTTCCAGCGACCGAACGTAATTCTCCGCGTTCTATTCACAGATAGCAGGAAGCGTTTCTGTCGTGTCGATGTTGTATCGTGTGCCTATCGAAGTTGCGCAAAGTTCAGCGGTCGCGACAATGCAACTTAAGCGCAATCCGTACGACAACCATGAACCCTACATACCTGGAATTTTTGTTTCGACCTTGGTTCCCACGTATGACATATATTTCGACTGTTACGTTCCTCTTGGTCTGTGCCGAAATTTTCTGCCGCGTGCTTCCAATTGCATCGCGTCTCCTCTTAAAACTACCTAACGTAGAACTCACGCAATCGTTACAAAAAGTTCTGAGAATAAGTCGACGATTCGAAAGATTTATTATTCTACGAGTTTAGCTACCTTGCAAACTTAAGTTGGCAGACACGATGGAGAATCGAATATCTATTTAAAAGGAAGAAAATTCAATTTTTTACTAAACCGGTCAAAATGGCTAATTTATAATCCTTTGTATAAATTTTATTGATCTGCTGCGGTGCATATTTGTGGATTTAAATGATCTTTTGTGAAAGATATATTTATATATATTTCTCATTCGTTCCTTTGCTACAAGTATTTTGGCACAAAATAATTAAAAGGAAAATATCTTGCCAATTGCCTCGATTCATCGACCGATGTACCTGTGACTAAAATACGATAATAGAAAAAAGAAACTCTAAGTAACTAAAGTAAGAAAACAACGATAGCAGGTACACGCAATCGAATTTCGTGAAATCGGCTACCGAGGCAATCTAAATAGAGGCGAGTAAAAAAGAATGTTCGTAATATCATGGTATCGAGAGTTAACGCTGAAATCAGTGTTGCCTAAGGAGACGTAATCGCGCCATTTTCGTAACTGCATTATTACGAAGATAGGTATAGGCACCTATTTGTTGTGCAAGCGGCCGCGAGGTTATTTGTTACGTCGCCGAACTCAGGCGAATAATCGTTCTCTGTGTTGCTTTTCACTCGTTCATCTATGCACGTACAAATGATAACGGCAAGAAAAATTTCTTAAACTGACAGACTGTCGTTTACGTAACGGGCTTCAATGTCCCCAATCGTTATGCGAATTCTACGCTAATACATAACGCCGTTATCGATGCTTCTTGTCTCGTTCCATTGCGACGAATATTTCACCCGTTGGGCTATGGATCGTTGCGGAAAAAGCTTATATTTACTTAAACCTGAGATTTTTGCGTTGATTCTTTTGTATATTGTTTGTTATAAGAATTGAGAGTTGGGAGAAATTACAGAAATGTTGTAGACGGAAATAACGACAGGTCGTAAGAACGATTGAAAGAAATATTAAAAATAATTCATTGTTGGTAATATAAATAAATTGGAAGGTTACTGTGGAAATAATTCCAGGCGAACAGAGATGCAAAGAAGGCAATGTACAATTTTATGTATGAGTCATTCAAAAACCAAACTGATTTATTCTACTTTTCGAAAACTTCTCGATTTTGCTATCGGAACGTATGATCAATTTTTAATTCTTTGGAGACCAAACTTCAAGGTTGTCCTCTTTGTGTTTCATATATCAAGTGGACCACGATTTAAGCGATAAAATATACGCATATACTAAAAAGAACAAACTGGGTTTATGTCGCAAATAGAATATTCTTAACAAAACGCCGCGTAAATGCCTGTTTTAAACGTTACTAAACTTTTTCATTGAAACATCCGGTAATTAAACCTTTTCTCTTATTAAAACAATTCCTCGTATCTCGGAAGTCACGTTCGAACGTGAAACGTGCAATTACACGTTACATCCTGCACACCTTTTTCCCCGCGAGAGCGACCCAACTTTTCGAAATCTTTTTCCAAACGGAACGAAAACTTGGAGTCACGCTGTTCACACGAGTGGAAAGAGACGGTACGCGTAACCGGGAATCGCGATCGTTCTCCAAATCGAGCGTCGGTGAAGAAAGTAAGGAAAGAAGTGAGAAGAAGCGAAGATCAAAGCGTTCAAGCGTCCTCTTGCTGAAATCACGGTGATCTAAGTTTATTTCTTCACTTTTGGAAAACACGTTACGTAACGGTCGTGTTACGTAACGCTCACAATACGATGTATGGCATTACATAAATAATGCGTCTAGCCTACGAAACCAACGTGTACAAGCAGTCAGCGAACGTTCAATGAAAGGGATCCAGAGTAGTATCTTTCTCAGGGATTTCCATGGAAAATCATAAAATGACAGCGTTGGCAGCGAAAGTCGAAAAAGTGGGCGCCAGTTTCGTAACGCCATTCAGCGTGAATACTCTTATTGTTGCAAGCGGCCGGTGACACATTCTACTGTACTAGTCAGACACCAAGATCGTGATATCGTACATACATGTACAAATCGAGCAGGTCGGTATCGATAGTTTTCTCGTGAGCGATAGGCAGGTCAGATCGCCACAAAGAAAAAGATTGAGAAAAGAAGATGACAAAGAGGCAAGGAAATAAGGGAAAATATCGAGTTCTTGATAAGAGAAGAAATAACAGATTACGAAGGAGATAGCCTAGAGATTATTTAAATTAGTCAGATTTTATTATCGTGACTTTCACGAAAGAAGCGGTTCGTTACTTTATCATCGATATAGACATCACTCTTGGTAAAAGAAATAAAAAAAAAAAAAAAAAAGGAGGGCGACAGAAATTAAAGGAAACATCTTGAAAATTCTTTCCCTTTGTCGAGGTCGTTTTCATTACTTTTCTTGTATTATTACGGAACAAGACGGAACGAGAGATTGTATATACTCTGTACGAAAGAAATATACACATACTGACATAATAAATACACTGGTTATAAGTAGTAAGACACGATCTACGCGTTACATTATTGGAAAGCTAACAGATCTTACTTTATTTAGATTCTACATCATCAAGCACATATGATGCGAATTTAATGATAAATTTAATGTAAAATAACTGGAAGATAGAATCAGTGAAAGGTATTTAATTTATAGTAAATATCAGTAGGTTTCGTAGTATTTAAGACCGATATCGTGTGTATGTAGAAACAGAAATAGAAAACAAACGTAAATAGTATTATAGCCGTGAAACAGATAAGTGTAGTAAAAGTTTTCTCAGAAAACACGAAACAACTACAATGTTGAACCGATGGAACGACGAAAACCGAAAGATGGCAAATGTCTTGACAAATAAACCTCGATAAGCATAATTAATATTTAAACATAGAAATCAATATTTACGATGCAATTGTAATTAATGTGACCCTTACGCTTACATAGCGAACGACGCGGCTTCTTTTTATCTATTCTAAGAGGCATAGTCTGCCAGATACCGTACACGTGAACAAAATTTCGAATCGATCATGTTACGCAATCGATTCCTTTGAATATTACTTGTTTTTGTTATATATTTCATCAGTTCTTTTCATTGGTAAAATTATTGCAATTATCACAACAATTTCTATTTGTCGCAATCATTATTGCTTGCATTAAAGAAAAAGTTTATTATAATTGCTATGCAGATTATTAGATTTTAGAGTTTTAATTGAAGATTTTCATTGAAGTTTATTTTAATTCGAAACTTAAAACAATTCCTACGATCAATAAATCGATTACAAATGGAAAATTATGAACGCAAGGAATGCAATTAAAGTTATAATCTCAAGGACTACTACTATTTTCTACGTTTACACTCCGGCGACTAAACCAAATAAATGTTGTTCTATTAAATCTAAAACTTGATGGCATAAATAGTTACACGTTTGTACGTGAATACTAATTCACCCTCCTATCGGAAAAAATACGAAAGACAAATAGCTAACCATGACTACTAGTCAAACAGCAATCTAAACCACCGGCGCAGAGTCAGACTAATCCCAGGAACGTTTACTCATTCGGTTTCATCATTCTCCCGTTCACTCCCCCACAAACAGCAGTCCCTCTTACGTAAAAACGAAACTGTCTGATCTGCGTTTCTCTTATTCCCCTGCTAGAGTTTAATTCGCCACTTTTGTACGGAATACAAAATTCGACCTCCCTTTTCGCTTCTCTCACGATTATCCAAGTCGAAGACGACGCCACGAAGGTAGAAGACGATGGAATGCGAATTGAGCAGAAAACGACGACAACGACGCAGGAAGAAAACGAAGAGAAGAAACAGAGGGTTCTGTTTAACACAATCTCCGATTACATAAACCGTGGTTGGATTCTCGGGCCACAGACTCAAACTGGCGGGCGGCGACTTCTCTAGACAACCATACATCGGCCTATCGTGTTCTTAGCGCTAGTTACATGTAAGTAAAGTACATACGTGGCTCACTCACGTGCGTAAGGCGCACGCGTGCGGCTAAGTCGTATTATGTAAAGTTCAGCAGAGTCTTGAGAGCACAAGCGAGCACGTGGTCGTGGTAGCGGCCGGCGATCGGCGTGCGACGCTAGCACGTGTTTAACCCGGAGGAAGTGCGAATTTTGTAACGTTTCTAACGGCGGCCCGCGGAATTCGAGGCATCCGCTTGTCAGCGAGCTTCAGTTCCGGTTCCAGAGACGAGACATCAGCCGCTGATTATAATCGACAACGCCGTTTCACGGTCAATTGATTTTATGCTCGATCTGACGTCGATTATTACGATTCGCGTGAATTAACATCAGTAACGCGAGAATTTCTATAGACGCGCTAAGATCTATGGTTTTGAAAATTACAACGTGATTCCTTCGTTGGGAGAAAAACCGAGTAGTTACGGTTAACCGTAGAAATAACAATCTTCTCTTTTGTAAAAAATAATCGAAAAATAACCTGTTGTTAGTAACCTGTCGATCGAGTCTTCTTTAACTTCCGTAATTATAGAATTAAAATACGATAAAGGTAAATAAATTCCACTTAGGTCGATTTATGTTTAAAGCATTTAAAGTCCGAGTAACGAGTTATCTCGTCCTCTCTGAGCATCAAGACGAAAAATTTCATTTTTCTTCAAAACTACAAGCTCGTAACTAAGTAAACTACCTGTTAATGGGTCGAAATAATCTGACCGGTCTGATGTTAAATAAGAAGTTTGTGTCGCACGCTAATACCATTGATTGCGAATAGATTGACTGTGAAGGAACTTATGTATAATTATGAATACATTTGCGAAGAAAGATACGATAAAGTACGCTTTGCAGAGCATAACGTTCGCGTTCCGATATAAGCGAATCTGTGTAAACAGTAATCTGCTTATTATATAATGACGAATCAATTAATACTGATAATTTTGCCAGTACCGAGACGCGATATTTACGATATCGATCGTATAACCGCGTTTTAACAACGATATCGAAAATTTCAAACGATCGAATATAATAAATATCGAGTATTCGATTAATATAGCGAGAAATCGAACTTTATTACACGGTAATAAAGTTTCTCGATCGTGTATAATCGCTTCATTAATATTAAAAATTGTAATTTCGCTGTACATAGAGGCAAGGCAAACGATGCAATGCAGAATAGAGTACGAGTTTACTCGACAAAAACTGATACTCTTATGTAAGAGAGTATTCGCGAAATCATTATTCACGCGTGTTTCTACAATAATTATTTGGCTGCGTGATAATTCGTCCTGTAGATGACGGTGAAAGGTTTCGAATACAATGTAATACATAAAATCTATGATCTGCTTGAATTACTTGAAACTTGTATCGCATAAACGTTTCAAGCTTGCCGTTGTCTATGGAAGAAATAAAACTTTATTAGAGTGACAGAATTTTGTTTTGCTTGGTATTCGTTCATTTGCTCATTTATTTAGATCTTGATTGTGCAATAATGTGTTGCATTATGCATCGTGGTACATATTATTTTTCTGACATTTATTCTTCTCAAAGTATAAAGCTTTGGTAAGTGTTTTTGTAACTGCGTAACGTCACAGGAAAAAACAGTTCTCCCAGAAGTCTTTTTATAATTCTGATTACTCTATTTTTATCGTTCATTTCAGGATTATATAGCATTCTCTGAGATTGATATAGCGTAACTCGGAATTCTAGAGACGCATAAGATCCTACGCAAATATCATCCAAGCGCAATTTATAATTAGACAAGCCGGCTGTTTCGTAAACAGACTCGCATCCTTGATAATTAATTACTTGGCGAGCGAAAGTTACACGTGCTTTTGGCCTCGAACCCCACAGTTTTTCTACTTTTTTTGAATTCGAGTCAATCGTGATTCAGCACAACTTTCTGCACGATATCGAATGCTATTCGATTATTCGCTTTAGTGGCAATTCTTCTGGTTACTCGGATCACTGTTTTCTATTCACATTACTTTTATTCATCGTAAGACAGAGAATGTTAGAAAAATATCCGAACGTATTGGGAACTTCGATGAGCTAAGCTTTGCGAAACATCACGTCCCCGGCCGAGAGTTTTATCTACGTAACTATTATTACGTCACAGCATCGAACTGCGTTAATTTTCACAGGAAACAATCCGTTCTTAGAACGACTCAATCATGTTTCGTGTCACGTATCCTCACTGTTTATCGATTTTCGTAGTATCCAGATGCTATCTTTTATCGAATAAATAATATTTAAAACGAGAATATTTACATACGTCGCAGATAAGTAACATTTATCACGGTTATAATTATTTCTAGTCGACAATTCGTTCGTATTGTCCTATACGTTCACTGTTCGAAGCTCCTATCGTTTCCTTATTCTACAATTTTATCCTTTCATACTTTTAGTTTATTACTATACGACTATTTTATTCTTTTATTATTATTTACTATCGTTTCCTATCGACCGATTCACGTTTTCGTCTTCGTATTCCCCGCTAAGTCTTTCTTTTTCTACCTACACTCGCTTCTCTATCCACTCTTCTACTTCTACTATTCATCATTTTATCTCAGCACGCGATTTCATCCCTAGTCGCAACTTTCGTTCCACGCTTCTGCCACTTCATTGTAAACACGATGAATCGTAAAAAGTAGTTTGTAAAAATTAATTAAAAATTGAAATTAATTTCGCCATGGAAAAATTACGCATTCATCGAAGTCTCGTGGCCGAACCACCGACGTAACAACGGACGGATATTGATCAAGACTACGCGCAAACTTTTGACTCGATCTATGGCGACGCAATTATGTAAGGTGCGAATTCTATCTGAAATATATTACATAAGCTGCGCGTTGATTCTACGAGCTGTGGTGCGCACCAGCGATCGGTGCTCCCAGTAAAACGAATTGTTTATCACGCCGAGAATAAAACTTCTCGCCGCACCACACCGTTGACTCGGCCCGACCGCCACTGAAAGCTCTCTACGTACTCCTCGTGCGACAACGACGCTCGATCCCGTGCCGTTCTGTTAATTCACGCTCATTCATTACATAAAGGCTGGTCGGTGTTTACCGCTCTTATTTTTAAGCGTCGACGTGAGACTCGATCGACGATCCCCTCCTCCTGGTGTGGATCGGCACGGCGACGTTGAGCCGTTCGCGCTTTTCCTCGCGCACGCTCGGGGAAACGCTACGTCACGCGATGATAAACAACGTTATGTAGTCGTTGAACTTGCCGCGTCATCAGGATTTCCCGGCGTAGAATCCACTGTTTGCGACTTTAATAATTAGACTGCGCATTTTAATGCAAACTCGTATTTCTATGAACCTAATTACACAAGTAAATAGAAATCTATTTTATCCATCGAATACCGTAAGAAGTTTTGTATATTTTTGCATATCATGTGTATTTCGTGTATTTTTCCACTTAAATTTCTTTTAAATGTATAAAAAGCAGCCTCGCAAATAGGTTCTTTAAAATTCAATAAAGTATTCCAAGTGGAGCAATCGTTATAATTTTTAGTAGGTATAGCTTCTGTCTCTTTAATTCTTTTTGTAAAAATCTGCAATCTAATAGGACTTTGATTTTCCACGAGTCTACGTGAATAGAAATATAGATTTCATGCTGGAGGACTAATTCTGTATCGCGGCAAATATCGACACAATTCACTATCAACACGAATTATATAAAACCGATGAGAAACAAGATACAATAATGATATTCAGCAATCGCGTACTTATTATACATACGTAAATTTAAATGAGTGGAAAGACACGCTTAAAATACATCACCTTCGAGTTCAACAAACCGATACCAAAATTTGCCATAACTAATAAATATTTTAGCACATTGAATATGCTCGTTCTTGAACACCGTAGAAGCACAGCAAGCCTGATGCTAATTTTTAAAAACTTCAATCAGTTCGTTAACGATCCAGAAATCGTGGAATTTTTTAAATTATATGCCCCTAGGATATTCGTTAGAGAGAGGAAACTTCTTCATATCGCTTCGTATCGGTCTATTTTAGGTAATTTCGATCCTATCAAGAGACTACGCTCTACTGCGAATAACGTTGGCGAAATCGTCGACTTTATCCGTAATCTCTTTCAAAGCGTATTAGCTGACAGGAAATTGTAAAAATCGTAACTTAAAATTAGTGTGCTCGCTTTTTCACATTTCAGTTCGTGTACTCGATCATCTAAATATAAAAAGGTCGGTGACCGTTAAATAAATAAGTAAATAAATATGTCTGGCCAGCAGTTACGTTACAACGGATGACTTTCCATGGTTGATCTAATAAGGCCTCCTCATGATAGATCGGTCGACGGAGGAGACTTTATGTAACAGTTCCAAACATAGCCGTCCAGCGAGGCGGTTCTAGCCACATTTTTGCCAAGTGTCGCAACTTCGTCTCTCCAAAAGTCGGTCCGCTGAACGGACATTCTCTCATCCGCCGCGAAACGTCCACGAATCTGGTTAACCGACGCGTCTATTCCATAAATCGCGAGCGAATCGACGCGTGTAAGTACGCCACCGGTAAGGTACAATTGCGAAATTCTCGATGAGGTCGTGGAACGATGCCGAGAGTTTCACGGCATGATTACGTCAGAGGGGTGGTCGATTGGTCGCTTAGCTAAGGAAAAAAGTATGGAAATGCTCGTTCGTAGCAGCCGCCTCTAATTAAACAAATATTGATACCGCGATCGATGCCCGTTATTTCTGCACGTTCGTGAGTGGAACTGGAGAGAAAGGAGATGAAACGAACGAGTCGGTGCATTATGACTAAGTATAGAGAAAGGAAGAGGGAGAGAGAAATTAACTGGTATAGCGGTTAGACTTTTTTAGCGAGAGAAATAAATTAGAGGCTCTGAAGAGAGGCCGAGTTCCTTCGTGATCCATTTTTTCTTCTTTTCCGAGATTTTCCTATTATCGCTATTACTTTCATTTCGAAAAATTCAATCTCTCGATTCGCTAATCTCTCGTCGGTTTATTAATAAAAATAATTAAATCTCTTATAGTAAAGCAACTTAGATTGCGAATGGATATACGATATATTCCTTACGAGATACGTAATCAATGATTAAAATCATTAAAAAGAGCATCAATAGCGAATAAATTTCGCTTATACATTGCATCATTTTTTAAACAATGTAATTTACTTCTTTCTGCTTTGGCGGAAAACTTTTTGATGATTTTGTAATTGAGAATGATTGCTAAATTAACCGTGAGTGGTAGGTAAACATCCGGCAGTAATATAAATTGCGATTTTGTCCACGCAAACTTTTCTCAGATACATAATAACAAACCGTGTTTTGATAACGTTTCTCAGAATAAGATTAATTCAATCAGAAAATACATAAAACGTGTGAAATATAGGAACGAGGCAATGGTATCTTCCGAAAAATAAGTTTCCTCGTTCAATAATGGAAACGTACATGTCTCGGTTTGATGTTGCAATACGACACCAGATATCGCAATCCCAATAATTACAGCTATTTTTACACCAAAATCTCTAACATCGACATAGGTATACGTACATACAACGTTTCTCAGATGTTCCCAAATTTCTCTGCTTAGATTAAAGAGTGAATAGCCAACGATGATCGTGTCCATTATGTATCAAGATAAGAGCATGATTGAAATATAAAAATTAGTGGATCTCAGTGATTAGTTAAACAAAAGTTATTATCTAGGAAAGTCTCGTCGTCGATTTTTCCAAATTAACCGCTTCTTTGCAAAAGAAAGCGACCTCGTTGCATTTTTACGAAGTTTATTGTTATTCTCATGAGAGGATCGTGGTTCGCGAAAGCGAACAGACGGCGGAGATAGCGTGACGTAATCATAGATTGTCGAGTCGCGTGGCCACGTTCAGACAAGAGCTAGTAGGATTTCTGGCGGCGACGTTCGCAAGGCGCATAATAAAATTCGTCGTCCTTCCAGAATACCGGCAAAAGTGACGGTCATACGACGGCCCCGTTTCATGTGTACGGGTATGTGTCGTGCGTAAACGCCAATTTACGTAACGCCAAGATACGCCGTATTTCGATGATTAACAATTTGTTTTGCGATCGGCAAAGGTGACTCTTTGTACGACACAAATACCTTACGTAAGCCAGCAGACAAATGCGTATATGCAAGTGGAGATTAAGTATTCCGTTTTTCGAATTTCTGCGTCGCCGACTAGTCGGTACCCGATCCAACAAGAACATATGGAAACGTGGCAATGATCCGTGAGTAGTTTATGAATCAACATAGATCTTTGGTCGTTGCTTCTTTGTGGAGAATTGAATGGAGAAGCGAATGAGGATACTAATTAGAAATTTTCTACTGCAAGGAAAATGGCCTACGCCCGACCATATACATATTTATAAGAGATCTTGATACGTATAGATTTATGTAAATTCTTGTCTAAATCATTTCCACTATGTTTATCAGTTACATCCAATCGCGAAGTTTGTCACGTTCCTCGGTATATATTTCAATCGATTCTACTTCTAATTTTAAATTGCTCTTTCTAGAAGTAATTCATTCAATCTGTCCTAAAGCAGTGAGTACAAGAAATGGGAAAAAGAGTCAATATTGACCAAAATTGTCCAGTCTTCGATATAGAAATATATCTAATAGTAAAATATAACAGATATTTTCCATAATAAAAAAATACAATTTTATTTTACAGAGGATTTTCAGTCTTTAGCCTGGATCTTTATTCTACTTCGATTGTTATTTTTCACTATATGTCGCTAATGATATACGACAGGAAGGAGGGATAAAGTAGTTAAACGACAAGAGCGCTTAATTAATATAAAAAATTAGGTAAGCACTGATCGTAGTATACACGATTACAATGCGATCGATTCCACTTTGATCGTCGTTAATCTGCGGACGCGACGAAAGCAGCCAATGACGCATCTGCACGTCGGCGAAAAATGGCGTGACGCGAGAAAATAGAGCTAATTAAGGTTACCAAGCCACGGTTGTGAATTTTTTTACGACAGAAAATTGAGGGTTTGTCTATTGCAGCGTGTTCGTGTCGCAGTGTTTACGACCGTAGGAAAAGTGGGTAACGTAGGAGACCGGGATTCATTAAGCGCAATTGCGCTGCTGAATTACAAACAGAGGTAGAAGGTTAGGGCTCATCTCGTTGAAACTACACTTTTTACGAGCTAACAAAGAAGGCACTCGTATAATTCACTTTAACCCAAGTCCATGCCCATCCGATTTATCGAAAAGTTTCATAAAAATTCTTCATTTTCATCTATTTTTAGACGAACGATCGACGTTTATCCAATCTTTAGCGGAATGAAGATTAATGCGATTGGATAACAACGGTAAATATCGTGGTCTTCGTGTTTTTCGTTTGCAGACGGATTAAAAGGTGTGAAAAGTCGCGATAAATCGCTAAACCACGCTTCGAAATTGGAAAGTTTGTAGAGCAATCGAGTTGTTGTATCTTCGTACAGATAACAATCATCGACCAACGCCGTGTTCGTCTTTCGAAACAATTTTCTCAACGATCCCTATTAATGCACTCCGACTATCCTCCCCTAAGTCGCTTGAAATCCGATGGCTTTCGTGCAGACGATCGAATCTCGCGGTGATTTCCATAAATGTGACGCGACAGTTTATCGTTCGCATTAGACGATTATCGATATTTATTTGCCCGGCTGTTAATGCCATTTTCTGCTACAAACTGGCGCAGACAATGTTAAATAACTTTAAACAAACACGACAGATGTTGCGCTTGTAAACATTCTGAACTTAAGATTTATTTGTCGAATTTCATTTGAGATTACTAAACCTTTTATTGTTATCCAAGAAATTTATCAGCGCTAATAATTTTTGACTTGTGATTTATAAAATTTGGTTCGTAATATTAGCCAGATCGTAAAAGGAGGCTGCAGATTGAACGAGAAAGATTAAATAAAATTCAGCATGACCGGCGATAGTTGAGGACGAACCGAGCGTAACATCGTTTCCCGGTCGAGAGGAAAATGCTAAATGAATGAAACAAACTAGTCGCTCGTGCGGAAAACGATAATAATCGGAAAATGAATTGTTATGTTTCTCGCGGATCGTATAACGGCAATGTGCAGAAATTAATGAAGAAATAAATCAATCAATAAGTGAGCAGGAGTTCAGGTTTTATCGTTATAAGAGACAAATTTATGCATTACGCGTTATCCTGTTAGGATTCTCTATAGATAGCCTCATAATCCTGTCGCGATGAGAATTTTAATGTCTGCTTGATGCGCTTTTTATAGCGAATGTTTTCTTTCTTATAGATTTTATAGGTTGAAGCGACCTTGGTTACTTTTAAATATTTTCACATGCAAGGTTCAAGACATTAACTCGTTGTTTGCTGTACCAGTGACAAATAGCTGACATAAAATCGATTTTAGCTTACCCCGTAATTAAGAACATTAACTATACATGGCTAATACATTGATTATACATAAGCGTATCTCGGTACAATGATAAGTATAATAATTAGCTGCAGCTCGAAATTACGCCGTTCTTCCCCAATATATATCTTCGCTGGCGCCAGACGCCTTATAACGAAATATTTTGCTACATCTTTCAATCACTTTTCATCTAAATCTGTCATACGTCGATAATACCTGGGATATCGTGTATAATAATAATTACGAATGTAATGTTTAAAAAATAGAGCTGCATGATAGATATATAATCAATTCTACATATATCATGATCATACGAATGGTATCGGGATCGTCAATATAGCGGATGTAAAAGAACACAAGCACGTATTAACATTTTCATTATTAAAATAAATTTACATTACGTTTTATTATTACTGCATTGTTAAATCGTACAATTATTTAATCGTAAATGCGTAAATAAAAAAGAGGGTAAGATAAAGACAGTGTACAATCTTTCCATCCATTGTACAATATGTACATATTACGCACGTAGCTTGTGGCTCGTAGAACACGCGTGCGGACCCGGCAGTCTTGAATGCATCGGTTGCATCGCGCAAACGTGGCCACGAGCGCGCGAAAGAGCGAGAGAAAGAGAAAGAAAGCGAGCAATGCGTTTATAGCGCGTCTGCGTAGTCAGCGGTCGGTTGGCCGGTGCACACCGACTCACGCACGATACACACCGAGGGGAGCAGCGCACGCAGGTCTACTCTCGGTGCTGGGTAAAACGGAATACCACGACGTAGACCAAGTAACGTTACTGCTCATGCTCAGTAAGATTCCTAGAGCCCGGAGAGCCGAGGCTCGCCCGTGGAATAATTGATCCAATCGAAACTCGTCTCGCTCCCGCCACGTTTTGTGCACTGACGCGACGCTCTTTATGTAAGCTCGTCGCGGTCGCGCATCCCGCTGCCTCGTCCACGATTTTACCGCGGCGACAAACTTCTCGTGTGTTCGTGCCGCCGTTCGTAACTTCACGACAGGCAAACCCTTCGACGAATCCATTTCGCGGAACGAAAGCGTTGGACGATCCAGAGGAAGATAACCGACGACCAACAACAAGTGTCCTGGTTAAACAGTCCACCACCCCTGCGTCTCTTTGCCCTTGCCACGAGCCACAACCTGTTTTAGCGTACGATCTGCGTAGAAGGTTACGTGTGGCGTTCGCTCGTTCGTTTATCGAAGAAGCTTTATGCCTTGGCGGTATTCGGGCTCGTCGAAGCGCGGGTAGCTAAGGGGACAGGACGCGCGGTCAGGCAACGCCGCTCGATACGCTCGAGTACCACGAAGACGCGCTTCGGAGGAGCCTGTTGATACTCCGAGACTATGTCGACCGCGAGATGAACGGAACTTTGACGATATATTATAACAAGGACTGTATAAAGAAGGTTCTTCGGTCGCTGCCTCGGTGATGATTGCTCAAAGGATATCCACCCTCGTATGTGTGAAAATATTTACCCTGAGATAAAGGATTCATTCGGGAATAAGAAATTCGTTCAAACTGCGATTTCTCGAAAATGAACGTGACATTTGATCGATCGGAGGAGCAGTTTGAAAAGACAGGAGCATCCTGATAAGGTTAAAAAGGTACCAGGCGTTAAGCCGAACGAATCAAGGGGGATCTTAGTGACGGCAGGATGATGCCTGAGATTCGTAGTGGGGGTGTGGCTCGACACCGACGCGAACGCCTACGTAGAACGTAGACCCGTGTATAGCACGATTCGTGCTATCACGAAACAGTTGGTGAGGTAGAAGCAGTGAAGAGTCGAAGGTGTATGTACCGCCGTGCGGCGCTGTCGTCGCCGCCGCTTGGCTTGCCACCACGGCTGCACCGACGCGACGCCGCCACCACCGCTGCCGGCCACCCCTCGCCTGCTGCTTGCCCGGTTGGTTTACGTTTCTGACAGTGGCCCGAGCGAGCGGTGACAGCCGAGCCAGCAGTCCTCAGTGCGCCGTCGTGCTGTGCGTAGCACCGTTTCTGCGTTCTGTGTGCCGTAAATTCTCCTACCGCGTGGTCGGCCAGCTGTCAAACGTGCGACCGACGACCGACTTATCAAACGGACGAGGCGTCGATGCGGCTACCGATAAACACGCAAATTGATCCGATAATTCTGCGCGTCAAGTGTTTTCGTTGCATCGGGACGTGTTTTTCGGTCGACCGATCGATACGATCGTTGTCTTTTTTTTAAGCAAGAGATTAAACAAAAGCGAAATAAACGAGAAAGATCGTACGATCTTTCAAAGTGGATGGATAAAGTAAAATGCGCATCGTTCTGAGAATTTTCTTCTCCAAGTTATCGACCAGCGGATCGTGCCGGGCAGTTTACCCCGCGATCGACGTGTGCACGTAATCGTCCGGACACACGCGTTACGTTTCTCCGAAAACAACAAGACCGATCTCGAGCAGAGGAGGATTTTTCCAATAATCTGTCGCGCTTCGTATATCACCGCGAATATGACCGAGTTGGCAAAAGAAGCTTTCGCCTCGCGCAACTATCGTCTCGCCGTAGAAATGTACGAGCGTAGCTTGAAGCAGCAGCCGCCGAGTTTCGAAGTGCTCGTAGGCTACGGGGATTCCTTGGCCAAGTGTGGTCGAATCAGAGAATCTATCGGTGTTTACTCGAGATGTTTGTCAGAGGGTTCCGTACTACCGGAGAGATTAAAACATCTGGCGAACGCTTTGTTGGACGAATTGTCTGGAACCGCGATCACGGCCACGGGTTTCAGAAAAAAGATAGAAACGTCGTTCGCGTGTCCCCTTTGCGAGGGAATCTTGTGTCAACCAGTGACCACGAACTGCGGCCATACGTACTGCAAGAATTGCGTAGAACCGGGCAAGAGCTGTCGCGTGTGCGGGCAAAAGATCGTCGCTGTGAGTGAGACGAATGTGCTGGTGCAGAGACTGGTGGAAAAGTGGTGGCCACGCGAGGCAGAAGCCAGCAGGGCGAGACACGAGGGTGACATTTTGATGAAGGAGGGACACCTGGGTCAAGCCCTCGAGAGGTACAACCTCGCAGTCCATCTTGGTGAGTATTTCTTTCGGAATTTCTTACGTCTCGAATCTCGTCTTTCTCTTTATAAAGTAACTCTTTCTTTATTTTTTATATCGTTATTCGCGACACTTTTCGAGTATTTAATTTTGGTCTGAGAAAGCATCCGTATATATGTATACGTAAATAGTGGTCCAAAAGTGTACACTCGTATCATAAATTATAATACACTTGGATAGATCGAAATTTTTTACTTTCTATACAGAAACAATTTAAAAATCCAACACACTGTCAACAAATTCTATACATGCAACATTTTATTTTTATTTGAAGATTAAACGTACGTCTCTGTAATCTTCTTAGATATTACAAAAATATTTCTAATTTTTCACTATGCTGTCGTTCTTTTATCAATAATTCATACAGATTTATCATTTATTTTTAAATGGTTTAAAATTGGGATCGATAAAAGACAGCCTTTTCAACTGTCTTTATCAAAATTCTCGTTTAATCACTGTTGATTAGCTGTTCCGAAAATAAACAGATTAGTATTTACCGAGTTCTTAATTTATAGCGATCAATTGACAATTTTGTGGATTATTTTTATCTCAACGTAAAGAACGATTTTTCTGCATTAGTATACAGAAAATGGCACGTACATCGAATAAGTTAGATGACACGTTTCGATTTGACCGCACGATGTAACTGTGATTGTCCTTTGTCTCCCTTTTTATGCAATCAGTCGCAGAGACACGCGATTTGCGTACAAGAAAAGTTTACTCGTGCTACTAAATTCTCACCAGGGATTACAAAGTAGTTACATAAAGATCATTACGAAACAGCGAATCCGGATAGCGTTACGAACCGCAGAAGATCGAATTAATTTGCATGTTCCGATTTCAAAGATAGCACGATACGAAAAGATAAAAGCACGATCGTTTTAAACGGATTGACTTGAAGGAAAGAGAAGAAAATGATAGGGTTCGGTCGGATGCTTTTTAAACGCGACAAAACGTAGCTGGTATTTCATGAATGGTATTTCGCAGTTCGCACATGCGAATATTTACTACGTGCTCAATCTGTGGATAACGTTGGTCGTGTTACTCGCCCATCATAGAAAGGTTTTTTATGACAGAAACGCGTTCCACGTTTTTACAAATAACGCCGTAAATCATATGCACTCGGACGATCCTCTTTGTTCCGCGCATGAATTACCGACATACCGAGTCTTCTCTCGCTTCGTCGTTTAAACTCATTGAGCATTCGAACGTCCGAGGAACGGATTTTATCCTTTTATATTCTTGACCGCTCAATTTTTCTCTTTTATTCTCGTAAAAGAGTGCTCGAGAAAGATGGTTTACGACAGAAATTCATAAGTACAGTTAGCACAAAGGTAAGAAAAATTCTAAATAGCATGTCACAGGTTTCTGTGTACTTCTTGAAAATAATATATATTTATCACCAGCTGTTAAGATATTTTTAACTTACGATGTTTAAAATAAGTAGAGACTTTGGTATAGAGTGAATCAGATATCTAAAAATAAGCCGATTACTCAATGTTTTATTTAATTTGAATACACGGTGGACTTGAACTGTCTTGAACTTGCAAAGCAAGAAATTTCTGTTTCTCGGGTAGCAAAATTTCGTAAAAATTGTCGTGCCTGTATCAGTCAAATTTATAAATTTATTATCCTTTGTTCGAAGAGTAAACGCGTCTAAATAAACATTTGACTACTCGATTTAACTTATAGCGATCCACGTAGAAAGGTATTCACGAGGAAGGGAAAATGCAGTTCCTATTCTTGCGTCTCGCATACGTGGATTTTAATCGCTCCGATTCAAGTTCTGGTTGACGACCTCAATGCGCGTCCTTTGTTCAGATTCCCAGACGTCGGAACGTCTCGTAGACTCGTTTCTATTTTTTAATCCATGACGTTATGCTATAATCATCGTAGGTCTCGACTTTGTGACAATCGTCGAGTCAGGATGTTTTCGATCGTCGTGTCTTCTTCGAAGACGACGTGGCAAAGATATTTATGGAATTTCTCAATTTATGTCATGCACTGCTTAATAAGAATTGACTAATTCCATTTTTAAATTCTTTTCGATGGCTGGTATTTTGTTTTGATTATTTATACTTGTTTCAGGAATATTTAAAAAACATATTTCCCTCTCTAAATTTTATCGTTTAATAGCGTCTTTACGTTATTCTGTTTGCCTTTATAATTTCCTTTGTATCTTTCGTATTTATACCTTTTAACGTAATAGTGGGATTACAAAGTATATGACACTTGAAATTTTTCCAATAATATCCCCTCAAGAGGAAATCGGTTCTTACGAACATGTTCATTGGAGTCGTATCTAGGATGCACATACATTCACCTCTGATCCGCAACGTTACTCTAAAAATAAATGACCAATAATGATCGATTTATTTTATGTAACCTGTTCAATCTATTTTCACCAATATACTTTATATATATGCTTCATAAAAATTAGTAAATAAGCAAACGTAAAGTTAACGATTACATTCACGATTCTCCGTAATGACACAATGTACATATAAATAGATTTCCAAAAGAAAAGAAAATACGTCCACGGAAAAATTAAGCGAACCAATCGGTCGTCAAAATGCATCGTTCTGAATTTTATTAATATTATCGATTCGCTAAATTTCTTTTTAATTAACAAGCGCCCAATTTACGCTCCATTTCTTCTCAAGAAGAAGTTTCGAACGTAGCGAGCGCAAATATACCGTGGTGAAACCCTGTTGAAGGAATTCTCCCGCGAAGATAAAGCGGCGGCTGCAGCAGGCAGGTAAAGCGATTCTCTCGATCCCACTGGAAAGAATAACTGAATCGATCGCATTCCTTCTCCCTCTTCGGTGCATGCCGAGTGCACCGAACGGTCTCGCGCGTGGAAAGGGAGAGACGGTTGCGTTCGAATGCGAAGACGACGACGTCGGTAAGTTCACGGCCAGTCTGAGGCGGTTCTTATATAACGCGGGTACGTGAGAGAGAAAGAGGACGAAAGGGAGACGAGCAAAGACAAGGGAGAGAAAGAGAAAGAAAGAGAGAGAGAGAGAGAAAGAGCGAACGTCGGGATTATTCCGAACGTCGCGTCGCATCGGTCCGTTCGGTGGGACACGGTGCATGTACCGCGAACACAAAGACTTTCTGCATGGAACAAACCGACTCATCCACGGAAAATCTAGCGTATCGCGTATACGCGTTAATTTGAAACGGACGCGACACGTGCCGCGAAATGATCGCTTGCACGCGAAGTAATTTCGGAACAACGCGTTTTCGAAATTCCTTCACGCTGAATAAAATCGGACAAATGGTCGAAACAACCGGATCTCGGATTCTCATTGTTCTGGCTGCTGCCAAAAATACGCAGACGCTATTGGCCAAGTCAATGTTGACTTTTAATAAGACACAGACATGATCCTGTTTACGAACTGGCTCATTTATTTGATTATTAGTCGATAACGTGTTGCGTATGTAGCGGTTTGTAGTCGACTGAATTAATTTTTTCACGAAATTAAATAACAACTTGAAAGGATTAGCCCTATTATGTATTTGTATATATATTTTTTAATTGCAGAATATTTAGCTACACGTTATAGATCGGTAGTTCCGATGTGGAAGAAAATAAGTTTATAAGTGTTACATATGTATGTAGATTGCTGGTGGAAGGAATAAGCAATGTGAATGAATGCGAATACATATTTTCAGAGATGGCGATGAACTAGGAGCGGCTAGTGAATATCGTAGAAGATAAAAAACATGTAAGGATTGGTATTTCCCATCAATCTTCCCAGGGATGTTGTACAAGAGCAGAGAGAAAAAGATTCTTTTCTTATTTAAATGTATTTTTAGGGATACAGATTTAAGAGATTTGTAGTTTTTAAATAGGGAATTAATTTATACTTGAAATAACGAAACATCTCTATCATGTTACTATTTAGAGCAACGACGATAACTGTTAATTTATGAAACATAATTAAGAAGGAGCAGATATGGAAAACAGTTTTTTTTATATTTTCGAACATGATGGTCGAATACTAGTGAAGAATATTAAGCCTCAATTGTCTCGCTGTGATACCATCTTCGTTCATTCGTAAGCGGAATAAAATAGATAATACAATAATGTTATATAATGGTAATTATATAACTTTTATTTGGTAAATTTTTTAATATATAAACTTTTATATAACATTATCGCGCAACTTACGATAAGAATAGCTATCTTTTCGCTGTTTCTGCTCTCTCTTTTTATTAAAGCAATTATCAAAAGTACTCGCGTAGGGAAGAGGGAGAGGTACAATATTTCACCTCTTCAAATTGAGTATCAATATCGCTAAAAGAAATACGTGACTTTCAGACTTTTAGTAAGATCTTTAGGTATGTTGCTATGTTCCTCTAAAATTGTGGGAAAAAATCCACGAGTCTTTCGACAGAAAATTGGCGTGAGACATTAAATTATGGGAAGTGGAATTTTGTACAGCGATTAATTTTTGTTTTATCGTTTTATCATTTTTCTTGCGATCTAAGTACATATTAACAACTAAGAGATGAATTTCCCGACTTTTTTCTAGAATTCAAGTTTGAAAGTGTGCTCGCTATTTCATTAATAATCTAAATAACCTGCTTTCAGCTGAATTGAGAGAATAGACCAACGAGTAGTCGATAATAACTTAACACAGATGCAACTCTAAAGCATCAGTCAAAGAAGAAAAGGGAAATAAAGTAATGACGAATTTTTGTTGCAATCAAGTGACTTTTATGGAGAAAGAAATATGTACTCGTAACATTAAGTATCTTTAGTACATGTATAAAACACTGACGGTATTTAAATGTTACTTGTCAGTCAAGGGGAAAAGAAACAGTGTACGATAATAATCCATCATTGTGTCTAAAGGAGAGAAAAAACCATAGTGATTCATCTAATACAAATGTATTTGTTGCATTTTAAAATAAGGTGTTGTGAGAAAAGTATTCGGTATAATTGTTGATTATGTCTCGCGCTCTAATAATTACTTACCTGTTGCGTTATGTAGAAGACGAAGAAAAAAAAGAAGCAGGAAAATTTAAGAATAATCCTAATAGAATAGATTCCTGCAATGCTTCAGAGAATTAAAGAATCGATCTGCTGTTATTTAAAGATAAACCAAGTATTAACATTTCAGATTTCAAGAGATTGATTCTTTCAGGTCTGATGTAACATCCTGATTGAATTCTCTAAAAGTATACGTAACGTAATCCAAGGGACTTAAAAAAAAAATTATACCAGATTTTTGCACAATATATATGCACATATTACATATTTTATATATGTGGACGAAATTGTAAAACAAAAGGAACCTAAATTTTAATAAATCCATTATTTATCTATATCGTAGGAATAAAATAAGATAGGTCTCTTTATTTGCTGATATTATTGATTAAAAATTGAATTATCGTTTATATGTTGATAAATGCATTCCATTTCCAGGAATGTAGAATTTAATCGTAAGCGATTCTTATTTTCACATACACTCTGTCCGTACCACGGGATCTTCTGTGTAAAAGATAATCTACGATGATGAAGATAACGAGGACGATCTCGGCAAGGACGATTAGTCATGGAGCATGGATTACGTGTTATCGCGACTACGCGTCATTGTTCTTGGTAATCGTTTGCCAACGGTATCAGAAAGAGAAGTTCCACGGTTTGTGAAGTACCACCGTGAGAAAACGCGCGGCGAACATCTGTTGCCACTTTATGAGGCAACGATTCAACGGAACTTTTCACTCCGTCGAACAGAATTCAATTTTCTCTATGTTGCATACTCGCTATTTTACCATATAATCTTTCTAATTATAATGCTATCTTTTTATATCCGAGAGCTTAATAAATTTAAAGAGCGTCACACATTTCATTCGAAAAAGTTAAATTGATTTGGTAGATGTTAAACACAAACGCATTTAAGAAATTTAATTTAGTAATATAGCTAATCAATTTAGTTACGTAATGTAAGAAAAGAAAATATGCGACAGTGTTTTGCAACATGTTTACAGGTATGTCTCAGCTTGAGACACGTAATCTCTTTAACCTCTAGGATGCTAATCTTTAGCAAAGCGCATTAAGAGGCATTGTTTAACCAAATTCGTAGATTCTACTTAGAACTGAGAAATTATATAATATATAATACGGATACCATAAATGTCGGCGTCAACGAAAATACGATTTGACATTAGAAACATGGGTAAATCTATTGCAAAAGCTTTCCTATAGACGTTCTTTTTTTCTTTATTTCATTATATAAAATTCGCAAATTCGCTCTTTCGTTCCAAATTATCATCGCGATCCAAATAATCAAACGCAGTAACTTTGCTCGAAGTATCGTGCAGCAAAGAAATATCGTACCAATCGAAGCGCATCGATCGGGGCAAAGCGAATTCGTGAAACAATATGCAGGTATTATTTCGAGTGGTGTGTCAAGCTAGAAATATGTTGCGTTCTATAAAAGGAGCTTTCCGTGTATGCCCCGAACCAGTGATGCTGAACACTGTACCGTATGATGTGTAGCGCGCTTTTAATTTATTCCCGAGACACGACACACGATGGCTAATGGCCACGATGAACCATCGTATGGTCATATACTGGACACAGTCGACCTGTGGATCGCTGGTATGCAGTCAAAATTACGTAAGCGCCAACGACGCAGAAACTAAATTTAAAGAAGCAAAAACGAATCGCGTAGTCGAAGGCATAAGTCATTTGCGAGAGGTTGTTCCGAGAGCTTATTTGCTTGGTTGCACCTGCATCGTCCACCTGGCTTTTGGTTCAGTCGTGCACGCTTTAATTTCCCTTCTTCATCAAAGGAACAAGGAACGAAATTCGTCTTGAACTCCTTCGAAGACGTTGCGTGCTCGCCAAATCGATTTTGTCTTACAATTAGTCCATTTTAGTATAACCAGTTGTGAACGAGGTTGATACGAATTTTAATAATTTTTCTTCTTCTTTATTTTTCTGCGAAATTGTACAATTTTTGTAATCCTCTGTTCTTTTTATTTTCTCGATGACAAGAATATGGTTTGATATTATATAATCGGTTACTGATGTGGCAGAATACTTGGAAGATTCTTTATCTCAATAACGTTATCTCGCGTTCCTAGAAGTAGATCAATAAATCAGATATTAGCAGATGAAACTTTATTTAAGTAGGAAGTAATAATTTGTATATGATTATGTGATACGTTTAAAATATATAGTTTCATTTATCTATTAAAATGAGCTCGTTATTCCCAGAGTTATATAATCATGTAAAATTCTTTATACGTATTATAAATCATAAGATAATCGCTTTTCTTACATTTCCTTCAAATATCACTGTAGGATTATGTAAAATTACGCCGATTGTTTTATGCCGTGTAATTTATTTTCTAATTGACTAGCCAAACGATCGGAAATATTTTATTAGAGAAAAGAAAATAGCTATAAAAATCGTGTTGTTTAATTAAATAGGTTCGTTTAAAGTTTCACATTTAAATGAAATATATCATTTCCTTCTTAAATCTCGATTGATCAACGATTCGAACTGACCTACCTTGAATATCTAATATAGCGCTATACAGCGTATATTTAATATTTCACGATTCAATGAAATGAACAAAAGAAACTAATCGTACTTATCTATGATTTGAGTTACAAAAGGCAATTACGTTCACGTGTAGTTTTAGTAAAGGAAGCTAATTACTATTTACATTTCATCGCGTGAGGAAAGAATGCTTCTCAGCAATCACACTCTAATTAAAACGAATCATTTGCATACGAATCGCCGCGAACGTTGCCGCGTGAAATGTTCAAGTTACTATTGTTTCCCGTTAGTTGTGATAAGGTTGATCGATGGTTGTTAGATCGAAGGAAAAGAAATTGTTCGTGAATTCTAAGGAAGATGCATAACGAAAAGCATTTACCAAGAGTGACCATTGTCTTCCGAGTATTTTCGTGAAGAATCGTCGTATCTCTTTTCTGCAAAGTGAGCTATAATTATCGTTCAAATGGATGCTGTACACTTTATGTGTATAGCATGTGCTCGTGGCACGTCCGATGACAGACGAGAACGACGGAGAATGGTTTCACGTTTTTTCACGGAAAACATATTATTTCGAAGCAGAGAAATTATACGGAACGTGAGATATCTGGAAATTATACGGAATGAAACTGACGATAAAATATGAAGAGAACAATGACATATCAGAAATAAATGTTTGATTGTTTTCTACCAAAGTATTACAGAGAAGTATTTAATGTAAAACTCGAATAAATAAAATTTAATTTCAGATAATCTTGTCTCTTTAAAGTATAAAAGAGCAGTTCTGAAGAGATAACGATAGCACTAACAAGATCTAAGATTACTTTTAGCAACAATAATAACGACAATCATTGAAGAACATATATAAAATAAATATAAATATAAAATATTGTGCAAGACGTATGACATACTTTTTACATTTTCTTAGAAAATTAATTTTGTTATAATTATTAATTTTGTACAATTACTGACCGATTGTCATCGTTGAGGAATTATCTTTATAAAATACGGATTAAGCGAATTAAGTTATTGATAAAACAAGCGATTATTAAAGTTATCCGAAGGAATCTCTATATCAATTTTAAGAAGTCTCATAATTCCACTTGAAAACAAGTTCATCTCCCTGAAAAAATTATCTTTCGTCCCACATTTGTCACATAAAATATGATGTTATATCTTTCTATATTGTTGCAATCATAATTGAACGAATCATAAAACATCGACATAGAAATAAAACTACAAAAGAAATTCGTCGTTTGGATTTGACAGTTTAATTTTAAACGACAGAGGAAACATCGTAATTCTGTAAAGGTGTAAGCATAGGTTTATTATGTAATAACAATAATCAATCTTGATACGTTTATCGTACGTTTACTTTCCTTTTCTCTGTCTCTGTTCTCTCTCTCTCTTTCACGGTTGATAAGCAGTACAAGATTACTACGTCGTTCCCACGGACTTTGTTGCGCGTAAAGTAAACACGAGCACGTTCTCGATGGCTATTGTTCGTGAAATCGTGGATCGTATGAGAACTGACTGTATCTTCGCGGCCGAGAGAGCGTCGATCCGCGTAAATCGTGTTCTTTGTTCCAATTCGTGTAGGGAATAACGTATCAGGGATAGTATACAGTAAATGTCTATTTTTATTGAGATGTTTTTCTCGCTCGTTGATAGGATTTCTAGGAAGGAAGCTGACGAATGGTTATGTAGGTGATTTATGACAGGATGATTCGCTTTTTGGGTCACTTTGTGCTCGTGAAGATGTTAAACGCGAGCAAACATAAAAATACACATACAAATACGTACATATACGTAAAGCCGTAAATCACGGGATTTCAGGTGATCGATTCTGAAGTCTGAAAATCGAGTTTATCGTGAAAATACTTAAATAAAATACAGCAGTAAACGACAATTAATATCAGTCTATAAGGGTAAACAATAAATAACAAGTTCTGTGCAATGTCTACCTGAAAATCGAGATTCGATTTTCAACGCCCTGAGCTACCGATCTTTCTCCGTCAATCTTCAATATTTTAAATAATTATTCCGTGATCTTGTCTGTCTCTGATGTTACTCTCTGTCCGTCCATTTGGGAAATGAGTGTCTCTTAAAATGGTTGTTCGTAAAACAAAAGAAGGTCGCTCTGTCCGTGAAACAAAGAAAGTCGTGCTATCTGTAAACAGAGAGAGTCCCTATCACACGTGAACTCTAGGAACTTTACATATATATGTATATATGTCGGGTTAAAGTTGTGATCAAGGGTAGGGGCGTGTAATGAATATTCTCTGAAATTAGCCATCGTTGTTATGCAATCAAGGTAATGTCGATTAGCACAAGTGTGAGTATTACGGAATCGACAAGATTAGACGCTAATGACAATGGTCCTAGGTTCGATCACGAATCCGCGGTCAACGGGATAACAGATGTACTTTGCTCCAAAGCCTAAATCGGACTCGACGTACTTTTCCGCAGTACAAGGGTTACTTGACTGACTCTTTATCGAAACGTGGAATATTCACCGATCGAGACGCTAGGTAACTAGGCTGATGAGACCTCACGGAAGAGAATGACTTTCCGTCACGATGACGCTGCGGGGGAAAACTATGATGGGGTGTGTCCAGGGATGCGAGATCATCGGATTCGTCGAGGAAAGCCTTCGTTCGGAAAGCGAGGGAAATGGACGTTGCTGTTAATTGGTTAATCTCAATGTTGGGGGTTGAAGAAGGCTGCTAACCGCCCTTGAGAGAAAGTTGCTAGCGGGAAGCGTCGTTCGTGAGGAAATGCAGATTTCCCGCATCTTCCCGTGGTAGGTGGTAGATTTAGGGACTGTCAGGGTAAAGACTGTTTGTCCGTTCCAAGGACCTCAGTTAACTAAATCCTAAGATTTATAGCGGATCCTCAGGCTAGCTGAACATGTCCTGTGGAGATGCATCGACTTCTGGTAATCATCGTGCCCGAAGAATAGGGTCTGTGCGTGGCGAGCCACGGGGCAGAGACCATTGGAAAGTGTTGAAGCGATCGCCACTTCTAAGAAAATTCTACATCTGGTCTTCGGTTTCTCAAGCGCTAAGGTCATCGATAGCGCGTAGATAAAAGAATGCGTCGATGACAGACCATAAACGGTACACGTGCGACGTTGGTTTTCGGCGATTCTTTTAGTCTCAGGGTAACATTGCTAGCGCGAGGATCTGGATCAGCTGACATTGTATTCCACACTTTGTACTTTAATATTCACAATATATATACTTACAATACCTTACAATTTACCCACGCGTTTCTTTAATTCCACATACACCGAATAACCTTAACAGAAAGTTTACTGTCAAGTGTCTCTACAACTATTTCTTTTTAAGGAGAGCTATACTATTATTCTATACCTCTATTAGGTAAAACGTTCATCCCGTAATCGCGGCTACGTTCGGCGACTAGTTGTCGCCTCGAGCTCAAGCTCATTATCTCAAGTCTCGGACAATTAGATTTGGGTTAATTTATAAAGATTACGGTATTGGGAATTTTCCAAAGAATTCCAGAGGAGGCCCGGTGTCCTTTCATCTCCGACATATATATATAGTTTTAATTCGTTCATTAAACTGTGATCTTTCATTGGCTATTTATTTATTAGTTGGATTTAAATTACAGCTTTTAGAAAAGCGTATTTCGACGTTGAATTATTTGCTATGGTCAGTCTGTTACTATAGTTTGTATCATTTAGTTTTATAGTCTGATGAAAGTTCACTTCTGATTTCGTTCTAATTTCGATACTCAACGAATTATCGGAAGTCTTTCTAAAAAATTGTATAAACCATCTGCTGTAATTAGTTCTTACATACATATTACCGTAGCACAATATTATTCTACACGTTAAATATAACATAAAAGATATAACTTAGAAAAAACGAAGCTGGCACCCCGCTGGGGGTAGCCGCCCACATGCTATATTTTTTTTTTATTTTTATTTCTTTTTTTCTTCACCAACAAGATATAACACTTTACCAAATGTCCATAAGGACAAATTGTAAAATAACCAAAATAAAATAAAAAAAAAAAAAAACGTTAAATATAAGATCAATGTACAATGGTTCTCTGTTATTGTGGAAACATTTGTTACGATCAACATATTTCTATAGTTCTAATCTATATTTAGACTGCAGGCTAACGTTCGATGATTGTTTTTTGTATCGAATCGCTTGCTGCAATCAATCAACTGCTACGGCTTCGCTCCATTTCCATATACTAAGTAAACATTCAACGAGGGTTGTCCACGATAATTGAATTCCTTGTTGCAAATCAATTTCAGTATTATTCTAGTATTGTTTTCTAGAAATAACAAACTTTTATATAAACAGAAATATAAATAGTTTATTTATGATATCGAATAATAAATTCTCCATCTACATGTACATTAATATTTCCATATATGTATAGTCGAATACTATGTCTGTTTCGCCATTTAATTCATCACATTTAGTACAAAATTCCAAGCGTTTCTACGACATACAATTCTCAAGCCGATTCACTCGTTCTCCATTTACTCCACGCACGCTGCGCCTTCCATAGAAAGCGGGAATCGTGTTCGAGGCTCAATTTCACGCGTTTCTTCGCTCCAGTTCCCGAGCAGCTCTTTGCAGCCATTTCTCACAATACGAGACACGAGAGAATCGTTGGCTGAACTCTACGTTGCTTCTGCAACCGCGTATTTCATTTCAGGGTCTTGACTAGGGTATATGTATCAAACTAAAGCAGGAAGCTGGGTGAGTGTGAATTAAGAAACCCGATGATGACTTTTGACGACATGTTCACTTTGAGAAACGAATATAACGTACGGAAGAGATATAACGAAAAGATACAAGTCTTTGACGTACTCTATGTTGGATATACATATTGTCGATGGTTTATAACAGTCACTAGAAGCGAACGTTTCTATTAGACGAACATCTTTAATCCCCTGATACTTTTTGGACGATATACATGTCTCGTATGTTTCTTCAGAACGTGACATATGCCATCTAAATATTCGGAGTAAAAATATGAAATGTGTGTTTCAATTTTTCTAAACTTCGTAACGTTATAAGACGCAGGTAGAAATATTGAAATGAAATATTGATGAAATTTTTAAAATTTCTCTCCATATCGACGGTAGAAATTTAATAGAATTTGGTAGTATAAATCGATTGGAAATAAAAGTGACAAATGTAATGTTATGTTAACGCAATGTTGTTTCTCACTGGGTCAATGTATTTTTAATACAAACACAATGACGCATTAATCAAATCGAGGCCATCTATGTAAATAAATTACTGCGTCCAAAGTACTATTATATTAGTAACCTGACGCCGTTATTCGTCGGTATATCTTACAATTTCGTTACATCAACTACGATAACTATCTATATGTTTAGTTCGTGGTATCGGTCGAGGAACGAATCAAGGCACGCGGAACTTCATCGCGCCGCGAGTCGGAGCGAGTCGGCCGCGCGTGTATGGACCCTTGCCAAATTCGGCACGCTTTGCTCCTTCTTACCTTTATCTCGGTTGGAAAGGCGGCGGCGGGAGGACGTGGCCGCGAATTCTAAAGAGCGCCAGGGACCAAGGACGCACCCGTGGTGTTCAAGTGATTCGCAAAGAGAGCAACGGGAACGCGACACAGTCGTGTCAGGGCCACGATCAACCGGAGGCCGAGCAGCCGACAATGGAAACGAGGACTCGCGAATTTCGCGACCGTCTCCTCCTCTATAAATATTAATCTTTTGTATCCGGCTTTCAACGTCTATCAACGCGATCTTTGCGTTTCGAGAAGCTTTTCTAGTTCGACTAACGGGAATTCTTCTCTGGCTGCACCTTTGCCTCGTTCTGGCTATCAAGCTTCATTTCTATTACAGCTATTTTGAATAATTCGTTGTTTAATGAGAATTATGCTTTCGAATTAATCTCCTATGGTTGAATCTTGGAGTATTTGTTTCACCCGTTATGGAATTTTTTGGGCTAACCCTTAACTACGACTGTGCAATTCTGTTCCAATCTGTCTGTCTTAGTTCTTTTTATCGATAGGTAAAAGATACCCATGAAAACATTTACATACTTGCGATAATTAATTACGGTGGTGAATGAACGAAAGATAAAAATGATTTCATGCGTCAGAAAACGCATGTAGGATAAAGCGTATTTGTTGGGTTGGAATCTAAGTGATTGCGGATTTTGTCATTAGGTGGTATTGAATAATAAAGCCAAGCCAATATATCTAGCAAACGATTATACTCGATAATTGAAGACGCATATATCATTCGTAGCGAAATAATCAATCGGACGATTATTCAATTTGTTAGAATGCCGACGTGAAACTCGATCTTTAGTCGTGTTCTCACGTCTTTCATACTCGGAACAACCTCCATAAAAGCATACGAAAACTGTTATTAAGTTACCTATTCCCTTCTTTCATATGAAAATACAAATCCGACAAACGCTTGTCAAGCGAATCCTATGTATCGGCCGTGGAATAAAAATTGATTGAAATAGTTAGCAATGCAGGTATCCGCTGCGTGATCAACAAATAGAACGTCGATCTGCAATCGCACGAAAATATCGTTCGATATACGAAAAGAGTGAGTCGTTTCTTCGGAACGTATTTTCGTGGTATGTGCCCATGCGCACGTATGTACGTTGGAGCATGAAAATACGGTCTGACTCATTTGGTTTTCCTAATGAGATTTTCACGATACGACGATAACTTACATAAGTTTCCCACTGCGACGTTGCGACTGATACGTAATTTCTTTCGTCGTAAAAACATATGATAAGCCCTTAAGAATACGACATATATTTTCTTATGAGAAGAGTTTCCTCCAAATCTCGCTCTATAGCCATTTTTCTATAATCTTCACGACAGTCACTATAGTTGCAATCTCGTACTAAATTGTTTACAAATCTTCTTGCTACGATCACAACATATAAGACACGATATTTATGTAAGACTTTACATAATAGAACATACCAAGACGTATTCAGATAGGCACAAGAATTAATTGATGTGGATTGATTTACGAATGACAATATTCACGTGCATATCTTTTGATATATCTGGTATAAATGTTATAATATTTAAAGAAATAAAAAAGTTGAAGAGGATTAAGGGCTTTTAAGGGCGCTTAATGTCCTATCGAAACGGGAAAGTGTAGCATAAATTTATAAAAGGATTTGTACCTCCTCTTTTAAAGAATTAAATTCTGTGGTATTTTTTTAATTAGAATATATGTTAATTAGATGATATATAAAACTTCACACTACGTTTTAATATTATGTTTCGAAAACGATGATCTACGACAACCAATCAAACGGAAAATGTCAGTCGACATAGATTCGTAAATGAATCGTTTGAATATCACTGTAGAAAACCACTTTCCACTTTACACGTTGGTGCAAAGAAAGGATCATGCCAACGACATTTCGCCACCTCATCGTCGTGCAGTCAACGAGGCAGCGCGCATTCTGACTCATTTTGTTTTCTCAATAAGTTTGTCACGTCCCTACAAATAGCATTATGTAAACCTGTAACACATCTCGTATATGATATTTTCTTGCGTGGATCGCTCTTTGATGTACAATAACGCGCAAAAGTATTGGGTCACGATCACTGTGTATGTTCGCAAATGTATGCAACTTTAAGTTTAGTCCATCGATCTTAAGAATATTAGGTACTAATCATTGTTACCATTGTTACGTTGGAAAACAAATTAATTTGTAATTAGTTATGGTCTAGAGTAGAAACTGTTGCAAAATCTGCAGATATCTAATGGTTTTGAACTTTTCATAAATATAAACAAAACGTGCCATTTCATAGAGAAATTATTGTAATAAAAATTAGGAAGAAAAAGTTTGTTCGTGATAACAACGTATGCAGTTAGTATGTAAGATATTTTTAGCCTACATATGTCAATCATCGTTTCGAAAGAATGATTACAACATAATATTATTTGTCGATTTCTGCAGTAGTACTTACATTGGCGTAGGACGATAATCGTTCTCTTCAATTGATATAAAATTTAACTAATAAACTAACGTTTAACATCTAACTAATAAATTCAGAATAAATCCAAAATACAAAAGTCGTATTAATCTGAAAAATAAAAAACAAAATGTGATTCTGTTCGTGTTAAGAAACAACTCCGATTGCGTATGATAAAACGCCGTAACATTCTTTCCATCGTTGTGCTTTCCAATGTATGTACGTAATTCGAAAGCGTACGTATAATAATCTCGACACTGCAAACTAACACACCTATCATGTTTATTTTATCGACGCTCGATTCGTTTAATTGCCATGACATAAATTGTGCCAGCTCGCAAGAAAGTCCAAAACTTTTGCACACCACTGTATCTTGCGCATTATCCGCAGTTCACTAACTGTCATCTCGGCTCATAGGCAATTTTCGGATCACATGCATTCGATTATCTTGCTGTAACGTCGTTCACAACGCGACGACGCTGTGTTATTCTCTCGTATCCACAAATACCCTCGAAAGATATTCGATTTCTTCGATTTTCAAGACTTCGCTGATGCAAGACAAGAAATGAAATGGATTCTGAGGATCTTTAAGCAACATTTGCCGGTTGATACTATTGTAAGCGCGGTTTATTTTTGCTGTAATAAAGTTGGATGGCAAAGCAGCGATCAGGAGAAAAAGATTCGAGACGCTCGTCGAGATTCCGTCTTCGAAAGTGGGTCGCGACCTCGATTCCGCTTCGATGGTACCCATCCGTCAATCGAAACTCCGATTGTCTCTGCCGCTTTCGTTCTATTACAAATAAACCATCGCTCGTTCGCTGTTTCTTGTTATTGATATTTTCAGCCCTTTTGTTCGTTGCATCGGAAAGTTGTTAATTTAGGCTTCGAGGACGTATAATGTACCGAAGCGTCCAATGTATCCTGGTATTGTATTTGCTTCCGTAACGTTGACAGCGATTGTTATGTTCTTGTGTTTGTTTTTATGCTGCTTTTATGCTGAGTAGGCTTTTCGCGACAGATCCTATTCGAGGATTAAATTTAAATACTTGAGGCATGCAAAATGTATTTAAAAAGATATAATTACAAAGACCACATATAGTTAATTAGAAATTTCAAACAAAATTCTTTAACAAGTACCAGTTTCGTATATATTTCGATTAGTCGAGTAAATGAATCGCAACTCTTAGCGATTAATTGACTATAAATCGATAGCAACCTATTAGCTCAGTAGGTTAATTCAGATCGTAAAAATTACTTTAATGAAATGGGAATAATCTATATTTTATGTCATATTAAGGAAAATGCTTGGTCATTAAAATCCCATCTTTCCGATGTATTTTATTTAATCAATTACAGAACATTGAAATTCCATAAACTTTCCATACAATTCCCTTTTCAAAAACCTTTCTACAGGATAATACAGTCTAATAATTTTTATCCACTTTAACGAGTACTAAAATCTTACAAAGTTCAAAACCACTCTTTCGTAACACCCTGTACTCCATATAGGAGACTCTTCTCCAACCTGCCAAATAAAGATGCACGAAAGATTGCAATGAAAACGATCCCAAGCGATATCGTCTAATTGGCCAGTTTGTCATAGCGTTTATTTAGTCGTATTCGAATCATCGACTGTTCGAGTCTAAGACGCAGCAGCGCAACTAGATGAACTGGTGTGCACGGGTTTCTCCCACGAGCATTGCCCACGTGGCCAAGAGAGCCAGGCCGAGTTTTGCCTTCGTAGCTACGATAAACACGCGTCACGCTCGGTCGGAACCGCGGTATTGTAAATCCGCGAGAGCGCGTTTCGATTATATAATTATATCGAACGAAATTAATCCGTCCCGGCGTACGTGATTCGTGTCAAGGCGAAAGTAGCGACGATGCTTTCCCGTTGCTCTCGAGGTAACGCGCGTTTATTCGCGAAAGTGTTGAGAAAATCGTCGACTTTTTCCAACTATAATCGTTCATGCAATTTCTCTCAATATATCTTTCCGGAATGATTATGGTTATCCGTCACGATTTACTCGCTGAATCTGACGAATGATTACGGATTGAAAGGTTCGTAACGAAAACGACTCGATCAATTTTCGATCAATTTTTTTTTTTTTTCTTTTCTAAGACAGCGAAAAATACACCGTCTTTTCTTTGTTCTGATTTCAATCCTTTTTAACAGAATATTCATCAGTGACGTCATCGCATTACATAATCGTTGTTGAATGTTATCTGCGATTATATCATAGAAGGACGGTATTCAATTAAGTTGGGAATTGTGTAGTTCATGAATAAGATTGTTTTTTCAGGAAGAATATTTCCCAGTTAGGGTGATATAGCGAATCTTACGCTCGCTCGGACTTAATCTTCTTTATTAAATGGGAGGAAAATAATAGAATACTTATAAATATCAAATATTTTTCTATTCCACTACTGTTATCAGACTGAATCATCTTGACATGTCAATCATCGTCTAGGAAAACAACGATCGAAGTAGCAATTCTGCTGACAGGAACAAACTGGAATTGATTTATCTCTATTTCATTTCTAATTTCATACTTATAGAAGTCCCTTTTAAAAATCAGTCCAATTAACGAATTAAATAATTCAAATAATTAGTCCTCTATGAGATTTGAACGTTAAAAGATTACACAGAGAATTAAATTTGTAAATCCCTTAAAAACACTAAATCTCGAATATCACACACTCGTTTATAAGATATGTTACTTCCTTTGACCTAAGCACTAGATTCAAATAGAATCAAACATACCATAAACACTTATTAACCATGTCATAGTACCACGCCAGATAAATTTACTTAAAATTCTCTAACGAGAATTGATTGTAAAATAAACGCAAATAAAATAAAAAAAAAAGAAAAAGAAAAGATACGTTACTTGAGAAATGCTTACGTAATCATCAGCTACTGAGCGGTCGCTGCTGCAAGTGAGAAATTAGATTTAAAGGGATATTAGTTGCGCATATCAAACCAAAATCTGCAATGCCTTCCGACTACCACAGTAGAATTACGAAACAATAAAGAGATGTTTTAAAAGGCAAATGTGTAGAGATTCTACGTGAGCGATACGTTATACAGATGTATACATATAATATTAGTAAGTGGTAAAGTTATGTGAATGCGAATAGACTGCGACATAGACATGAATGAAGAATTTCAGGCAGAAAACGAAAGCCGGTTCTGCCTGTATATTTAACTGTTTTCTTAAAACGAGGCTAAGTCTTGTGAGATTATGACGAAATTGACAGAATGTTACAGTGCAAACAAGTTCATTGAACGATTAATAATACGAATTTTTTAAACATAACACGCTTAACGACTTTGTAAATAATCCACTACTTTCATCAAATACTTGTATTTACTTCGAAACAAACGTTCCTTATCATTTTAAAAGCATAAAAGCACGCGTCTTTTTTTTTTTTTTTTATTTTATTCTGGTTATTTTACAATTTGTCCTTATGGACATTTGGTAAAGTGTTATATCTTGTTGGTGAAGAAAAAAAAATAAAAATAAAAAATAAAGCGGGGTGCCAGCTTCGTTTTTTTCTAAATTATATCTTTTATGAAAAGCACGCGTGCGAACTTTTTCTTTACAAAGGATAGAAATCTTTTTCTATCTGAAGCTTTACGCAAGAACGAAGGATTTTACCTGAATATACATATTTGAAAAATACCTTAATACTTAACTTTCGTAGTTAATCATTACACGATAAATCATTATTAATACCTACAATGTGTTAATTCTTTACCAGTAATAAAATAATGCAACGTATGCATTACAAATGTACAATGTTGACCCGATTAAACGCTGTAACGTTAGCTGTACGTCCAAGTGTCATATTTACACAAGTATTTCATGATCGATGTCGCAAAAGGAGACTGAAAATTCTCTTGATCAATCGGACTGCTGGGGGCTTGTTACCCAAGAGAGGGCGTTATGAAATGTGTACCAAGAGCGCGTATTGTCGGTGAACGCGAACCCATTGATCACGCTGTTACCAGACAAATGTTGCTTTTCTAGATTCCCATCGCTCGTTTAAACGATGGATTCGCGTATTTTCTAATCGACGTCGATCGTTATCCGTCTCTAGGGAATATTTCCGAGCTCTTGAATGCCGAGTGTGCAGACTACAGTTACTATTTACGATCTTTCCAGCGAGAGAAAAACTAGACAGTCGAACCATCGACGAATTGCAGTAAAAACTCGTGAAATATTCTATTGAAGTAAAAAAGTGTAGAAAGACGAGGACTATAACAGCGTTGTAGTATTTTATAGTGGATAAGAAATATTCCAAGTATCGTTCATTTGAAACACATTTTAAATAGAAAATTCGAAATCGTCTATTACAGCTATTTTGCAAATAAGCCCACATATTATCGTTATGCTTTTTAAATATTAATTTAGATCAGCAAATGCTGTTTCTAGTTATTCATTCATTTGTGTACTTGAGTCATATTCAAATTCTGTTAATACAGATCATCGTGTTATTATAAACTGTCTATTATAGCTATACGCTAGTCATAGCGTCCGGATATTTACGAACAGTGTACATACTAAGTAACCAATGTTTAGGTTGTTCAATAACACACCACGCTATCGTATAGCCTTACATAAACGACACTGCGTCGCAAAATATTCGTTTCTAAAGCGAAACGAATAACAAATTACTTCTGCTCCGTTAATTCTCCACGATTGTATCGATCATTTGTTATTCCAACTTTTCTATATTATTATCGTAAATCTTGCTCGTCGTGCCGAATAAATCGATGTATGCTTCTTTGATGCTTCCAAGAAGTAATACATATTTCGTAGAAATACATATACCGTGAGTTTTAGAATTAAAGCCGTCATCCGTGAATCGATATCCTTGGCTGAACTATGGTCGGCGGTCGAAGGTCTTGGTTACACGAAAGATTCAGATGCTCGTGCTCTTCTCTCGTGTTCGCGAAGGAATCGTTTGTTAATCGAAGCTTGCTCGAGTTCTATCGCAATTGCGGTGTTCCTCCGCGGTATATTTGTGCCTGCAGATGCGATTCGGGTTACTATTCGTCGTAACTAGAATTGTGCACGCGGAAACAAACGTGTATCTTATGCAAGAGTATTCGTCAACACCGTATCTAGCCACTTGCAAAACAAGATTATTGTCATAATATTCGTGCATTTATTTTTGTCAGTACGATTTAATAACATCGCTGAAGATTTTTGTTTAGCTTTCGTAACACGCAGTTGATCTTGGAATAAACATTTTCTCGAGATTGAGTAGCGCGCTGAATTCTATCAAACGGAACCCAATATTTCACGACGCGATGCTAACGAGGGCCAAATATATGGTACTTTAAACCGTTTGTCGTATTTTCTTCCTACGTTCTGTCCTGCCTAACAAAGGTCTAAACAATTGAGTTCTGAATAACCGAAATTTCACATTCTGTTACGGTGTACGGTACGATATCGTAATGGATGGGAAGGAAAAACACGAGGAAAGCCAAATAATAGAACACGTCGTAGGACTTTCCGTGCGGAAACGAGCAAATCGATTCGGATTCGAACGTGTCAGACAAGGTGGGAGCGCGTGTCGCCCACTCGTTACAACCGAATCGAATTACGTAAGACGTCCGTGGAAGTTTCTTACTCATTGGTCGGGTCGCGGAACGCGCGCGCGTTGATGCGTGATTCATCTTTTAATCCGGTGACTGGCTGTTCACGGTGAATAACGGCGGGTTATTTTAAAGCTAACATCCTGACTGATCCTTCTAATCGAAGCGACCCGAGGGCGATTGACCTACAATAAAAAAGAACGAACAGCATACTCTCCCTGTTCTGATTCGTCATTTGCATTAGGTCGGTACTTTAAAGCGTATAACGTCGGTTTTGTGAACATAAGAATGAATCAACTTGATGCGGTGTTATTATTTTATTGTCATGTTATTCAATTTATTTATGTTGGGGTTATTAGATGTATGTGAGTGCAAAGGAATGCGTGGATAAATTGTAAGGTAGAAAATATATCTTAAATACTGAAGTGTAAATACAAGTCGGAATATAACTGAGCTGATCCAGATCCGCACGCTAGCAGCGTTACCCTATGACTGAAAAACCCTGAAGCCATCGTTGCCTATCTACAGTTTATGGTCTGCCTTCGACCCAGTCTTTTGTCTATTCGCTGTCGATGGCTTCGGTGCTTGAGAAAACTAAAAGACCAGATGTAGAGTTTTCTTAGAAGTGGTGACCACTTCAACACCCTCCCTAAAACTCTACATTCCAACAAACAATTATCTCTTCGTAAATATTTTTTTTTTGCGTTTAATTTACAATCAATTCTCGTAGAGGATTTTAAATAAATTTATCTGGCGTGGTACTATGACACGATTAATATGTGTTTATAATACGTTTGATTCTATTTGAATCTAGTGCTTAGGTCTAAGGTGTAATGTCTTTTTAGCCTGCGGATCTATTCCGACGTGTCGAGTAGTTGAGTAATTAGAGGGTTTTGGTGGTTGTTAACTCTTGTGCTATGTCTATTGCCGAATTTGGATATTTCTTCTTTGACTGTGGGTATCTTGAGGTCGTGATGTATCGTTTCGTTGGTGACGTACCAAAGTGCATCTATTAGGGTTCTTAAAGTTTTCGATTGGAATCGTTGGAGAATTTCTATGTTGGAATTACTTGCTGTTCCTCATAGTTGGATTCCATAGGTCCTAATAGGTTTTAATATAGCCTTGTATAATGTAATTTTACTTTGCGTGTTTAAGTTGGAACGTCGGCCGATGAGCCAGTAGAATTTTTAAAATTTTGCCTTGAGTCGTTTGGATTTATCTAAGATATGTTGTTTCCATGTCAATCTTTTGTCCAGAATCATGCCCAGATATCTGACTGACTCTTTATCTGGAATAGGTATATTGTTTATCGTCACCTGTGGGCAAGTTGCCTTCGTAAATATTTGAAGCTTAATTTCGTCAATGCCTTCCTCTTTACCATTCAAATTAATTTATTACTAAAAAGAACTACGAGAAGATTAAATAGATCATGTAGAGTTTTTCTTTTTTTTTACAAGTGATAACCACTTCAACAATTTATTTATTCGTTTGTGATTTCTTTTTAATTCGTAAGCATCGTTAAATTCCACCGAGTTTATATTCCCATCATGGGAAAGAATTCCAAGGATTTGCTTGATATTTTCTTCGTTACTATCTCTTCATCTTTCTGCAACTATTATCTCAAACTGTGACGTACGAGCCATTTGAAATTGACTTTTCTAACGAGGTCAAAAATCGACAAACCCGCCGACGCAATAGATCGTCTTACGCGCACATTGATGTCTTCGAACAAATCTCGATGATTGAAAGAATTGAAGCCCGAACCCGAGGAAATCGCTTACGAAAAGTGGAACTGAAGCGACAATCACTTTTTCGAACTATTCACGAGGGAGATACGTATTTGGGGTGATTACTGGAAAGCTCGTGGTGATGATGTTACTTCATTAGCCCGCTGATTATGGGTCTTTGAATGCGTTTGTAGAAAAGGAGAAACTTTCTGAAGCTTGATGAGATGATAAATTACGAGCAACTGAAAGGAGAAAATTAAGGAAGCAAAACGGTGTATAATGAAAAGACAGTTAACGAGTGAAACAAATTTAAGAAAAGGCTAGCAGGAAATGAAGAAAAAATCTATTGCTACCAGAGGAAATAGAAAATTGAATAAGCGTAGGAAGCTAAATATAAAACAATGTCAAACACGCATTCAGCCGATTCAGCGTTTAATTACCGACCGCATCCGGACCAAACCATCAAACCGAACCATCGGAGTCGATTAAACCTACCGACCATTCACCGTGTTCGTTTCTCGTGCAAATCGATCGCCGATATTCGAAACGAACCGCCATCAGCCTCCTCGTTGAAACAACGAGAAAAACTGCATATGGCGAAGGAAAGTTTGCCGATCAATCAATTGATACGATATCAATTAGACGAGTTTAATTAGCATTCGCGGTTTCGAAAGGACCGCTGTTCGATCGGACGAAAGCTATTCGGATTGAACTCGATTCGTGCAATTTTCAATCGCTTCTCGACCAGAACTGTGCCAACAATCGTGATTGGCGATTCTGCTTGTTCCCTCGTCGTTTTTTTTTTTTTTTCACTTCCATTATCTCGTTCCTTCGCTGTTGCAATAGAAAAATACAGCGTGTTCGAGATCGATTCGTCGTAAGCGACTATTATCTTCTTTCCTTTCCCTTTACAGCGAATATCACCGGTCTAACTCGTCTGTACGCACCTGTTAACCCATTTTCCGCGCTTTTTTGGCGATACGATGACGCAATGTGCCGCTAGCGTGGAGCAACTCCGTTATATGCGACCTGCACGGAGAAGGGACCTGCGTTTGCGCGGAATCAACGTGAAAAGAGAACTTTGGAAAATGGAACAGGGGGGACTCTCGAAATTGTCGAAGCCGCTTTACGTACGAGTCGCGATTAGCAGAGGCGTGTGATCAGCTTGTAACTCGAACACGTGTTTCTTGTTACGTAAATGAAACACATGGGTCCCCGTGGCCCGAGAGCACAAATTGTTAGGCGACTTCCTTTGGCGAACGAGAATGCAGGAAACGAGGAACGAGCTGTTAATTTGTAGCGAGATGAAAGTGTAATGGCAATTCCAAGCGACTAGCTAACAGGAACAAATGAGATTCGTCTATTTTTAACGCGTTTAGCGGTTGAAGTGATTTAGATGCTTTTTTTTGCCATAGATTCTAATGTATGCGCAATTCTAGAAATTAATTAAATCGAGTATAATTAGTGAGTCAAGTAGGTGGTTGGTAATTAATGTTTATAACGACGTGTTGTAACGACTTGATTTAGTTCGCGCGATTCAGGCGTTTGCATCGTAATTTTTTCCAATCATTGATACTGTATTACGTATTGATTAATTTATTATGTATTTGTAGCGGAGCTATACGTAGTATATAAAAAATTGCGATTTCAAATTTTTGGAAATTTAAATATTCATCAGTTAATATTGAACAAATCGATAACAATAGCGAAACAGCATAAAAATTGAAGGGTTACTTAAGCTAAGCACTTCAAATAGAGATGAAAGCTAAAGTTATCGTCTTAGAACACAGATGATATCGCTATGATTAATTACCTCGAGATATAACTTTCTGCTTGGGCATAAAAAAAAGGAATCTTGACAACTAGTAGTTACACGCAGTTACGATATGATTCCAATATTATTTTTATCTGTATAGTTTGGAAATTATCTCCAAACTTGCAATTGCTTGCGATTACAGTTTTAGTTCGAAGAGAATCGCCACTTTAAAATATCTATTTTAGGAGATCATCAAATTAAACTAAAATAAACTCTATTAAGTAGATTATATGCGTGTATGTTTCTCAATTCAGCTTGCTAAATTTCCGTGATACAATTCATGAAATACAAGAATATCTGTATCGTATTAAGGATAACGAACTGCTGCGTCTAATTTAAATTATTAAAATACAAATTGCGTTAGAGCGTGAGATTTAATTTTCATCCGACTAACGTTAAAACAGAGATAAGTCTAATATATATCGAGAAGTAACTGATAAATTGTACAAATAACAGAATTGTCAGCCAAGTACGAATTTTATAGGACAAGGTAAAGGAACATCGTGTATACATGATGAAACAGAGCCGTTTTTCTATCGTCTAAAAATAGAATAGAATAGAACAGAAAAGTCTGGATATTTCTTTCTACGTACAGAAAAAGTAACAAGACAGAAATGATCTTATCATATCTGTGTCACATCGACGACAAAAGCGGCACAAAAGAGATTTGTGCCGATGTTGTACGCGATATTCGTTCGTACGACCCGTACAAACGCAGAGAAAAGCCGCGTTGGCTTTACGTAATCGGTAATAAATACGACCGCAATCGATATCTCGAACTGACACCCATCGGTGCCGCGCCAAGCCGAATTGAGAACCATTAGGGATTTTCAACGATCTAGAAGAGAAGCCATTACTCGACTCGTGATTTTTAGCTGTAAATCTCGATGCAGCCAGAACGTCGTCGTTCCAGTGGATCACAGTTCTATACATATATTATATCACATGTTGGATTATTAACGTCGTTCTCAAAAACCTCCACGATTATATAAGATCTCGTGTTTCGACTACGGATTATTCCGATATTTAAATATTCATCGAATTCTTTCTCGCTGATTTTATCGAAATATATAAAGGACGAAGAATATGAGTCGCTGATTTGGTATGAAAAAAAGGACTGGCTTTTAATTCATTATATTTATCGTACGAAGCGTAACAATGATAAATCAATAACTCTAACTATTTTTAGGAAAGCGTGACACGAAAAAAGCTTTTTCATTTGAGATGTTGAACCGCATTGTCTTATTTACCGAAATCAATAACACGACGTTGTTTGCCTTTGAATTCTTTCATTCACAGTCGTTTCGCTCCAATTTTCGGATGGCATTACGTTAGCATAAAGGCAACGGAATATATATCGTGTCTGGTAAAAATTTAGGGCAAGCAAAGAAGATAAAAATCTGAAGGGTAAAAGAAAGCATCTCGTATTATTATTTGTAGACTTTGTTTTATTGATTACTTAAAATTCAGGGAAAATCTCGACGGGATTGTAACGAAAAGCGAAGGAACAGTCCATTACGAAACTTGGCGGGAAACGCCCAGAGTGCCGAAACGACTATTACGTAAACTCCGCTTCTAAAGTTCGTACAGTGCTCTTGAACTGTTCATTGTTTAACAAAAGTTGTATAATAACAGTGATCTAAGAAGATTATGAAATACGTTATTAATACACAGCCGGCATTTATTTCTTAACAGTGTTCTCGTTGAAATTCGAATCGTATTATTTCATGATTAATTTTAGCAATTGTATATGTAAACGTTATCTCTTTAAAGCTTCCTTTAAGAAATTTTCCAATTATTTTGAACATCTTCGTATTGTTCGATTTAAACACATTATTGACCTGATATAAACAACCAATTTTGAATTAAACATTAACCACAGCAATAAATCAGAGGTTACCTAAAGATTACAAAATTCTCGTACATGTTATCGTTCAACTGCGGATGTTTACATATTTATGGAAAACTGACGCGAAAATAGAATGTGCATACGCAAAAGTAATTAGATATTCTACTTATTATAATAATCGCTCGATAGTTAATCTATTTATTACAATATACTAATTCCTACATATTATCGTATTTAGTAGGTGAAACAGATTTCTATTTAAATTTCATTCCGTTAGTTACATGTATAAAATTCAAATTTCTTCTCTAGTTATCACATTTCACGTTTCTATTAACCAACGACGATCTCGTTGCATCCTGTCAATTTCAAAGTATCATCGATTCGATGGAAAAGTACGAAACGATCAATCGCATGAAAATTCTCACAACGAAAGCTACAACAAGTTTCGAATATCTTTCCAGGAACTTAATAAAATATTTGCCAAACCTTCGACAAATCGTTCTTGAACTTGCACTGTCAGCACTCGGTTCATTGAGTCGTACGTGGTTCGAGCGTTCACCGTGAGAACAACCGGTTGGAGGAGCAAAGGTTGAAGGATTGCCGGTGGTTGGCGCTGAACGTCCATAGTGGACGAAGCATCTGGGAATAACTCCGGTGACCGGTCGATACACGCGGGACAGTTACGTAAAAGGGAATAATAAGAGAGAGAGTCGTAGACGCCGCGCCGTGCAGGCATATTTGCCGAGATAAGATAAAGGCCGGCCGCGGTCACGTGCTCGTTGTGCTGTCAAACTTCTCTGTTATGTAAACTTCGCGCTTTCTTGGCGATTTGCCATTTATCGGCGGCGGCCGTGGGTTCCACGGCATCGGGGACTGCGATTTATTTTCGGCGACGCGAGCACGCGCGCCGGATACCGCTCCTTCCTTTTCCCCTTATCGTTGCATTCTCCGCGGGGGAAATCATTTCCCGGCCACGCGACTTCTTCGTACGCAATCTTTCTCCTTTTCTTTTTATTTCGATTTAATTTGCTCATATTGGTTTTATTGCGCGTGTTGGTTTATTCTTCTACGTTGCTTCTCTCGATTCTTTTTTTTCGCATTGTTTGTTGTTATATTTGAAGTGAAAAAATTACCATGACTCAGGATGAGATTCTCTATTCCTGGGCTCGGTATATTTTCCTCTATCTTTTCTCTTTTGTTTCGTTGTTGCGTTCGAGGCGAATAAACGATAATCATCATTTTATTTGCACAAAGATCGTGATTGTTTTCTTTCCAGAAACCTTCGTAGCAAACATTTTTCATTTCAAGTAAGATTAATTGTGTTACGTTAAATAATGTAATTTCTCCCTTTTATTCGATAGTAAATAAATGTAAATTTTAAAGCAATGTAATAACCGATAAAAATAATAACATTCGGACTTATCCAAACGACTTATTTTACAAACATTTTCAAAAATTAATTTTATGCAACTATACGTATAACGGTGTTAAGCAAGCATAGTTTGGATTATGATGGCGCATTTCTCCACCCCCTTTGATAATGTGGTGATAACGTGACAGGAAGAATTGTATGCTAGATGCACAGAAAAAGTTGTGTGCAAGAGAAAAGATGACAGAAAAGGGTGAGGTCTGTTGTGACGTGGTTTTCATTTCGGGGGCACGTGCAAGCGACCACGACATCCGTCGTGGATAACGTTTCCCCTTTTTATCGTTACATCAAGCGGAAAGAAATATCACAGTCGCGGTACTTACGTACATACGTATCTGCAATCGTGAATGTGGAAACCGGAACCACGTTGCCGATCATCCGCTCGCTGGCTATAATAAAAGCTGATTTCTTTTTCCTTTCTTTTGTAACACCTTGCGGCTATTGATACACGTGTTACGTAAGATGCGTCAAACAATGGAAAACAATACCATTTTTAAAACGTTCAGCAATTCTTTTCAATTTTACGCGAACGTGCGAAATATTTCACTGTAAATTCGTGATTATGCAGCGGATTTCGGGAAACGTACGATAAAACATGAAATGCATCGTTTCGCCTTCCCTCTGGTATTAATTAAACATCATTGGACCGTATCTAATAACATTTTACGGACGATTCCGGCGTTTCAACGTGAATTCACGAGTGCTGCCAGCTAAATTCCTCCGGATTCGCTCGTTAATACTTACCCTCGTAAATTTCCCTACACGTAGAATCTATTTCCACGTTATGAGGTCGACGGGATTAATTTGCAATTCGTCAGATATATTTGCAAACGTTATATATCTCTATCCTAGCCACAATTCATTCGTCCGATGAATTTCCCTGCCACCGATGCGAAACACGATTTCTACCATATCGATTTGGCCAGTTTCTCAGCGACTATATTTACTACCATCGGTAGCACAAATTAGACGAATCGAGCGACAAACTAGATAGCACCGTTACATCAGCATTTAAGAAAAAAATGTTTGCATAAATTCGAGCGAACAGAATCTGGAAGATAGCCAGTTCGAACAATTTACGCGCGTATTTGTACACTGAATAAGCGGATGATTCGATAGCCTCGAGTCGAGTGTCATCTTAATTATGCGCAATAAGCATCGTCAATATTTTGCATGTAAATATTAGATCAGTGGTGCTCAACCGTTACATGCATTTATCGTCAAAGGCTAAGTCCTCCCAAGTACTCTTAACGATAATCCAAATAGTCTCTTAATAATCTCTTAACAATAGTCTAACACACGAACTCTTGGGCTCTAAAGCGAAACAAATCTTTCGCTATCACCGTATAAAACAAGTGGTCCATTTTCGACCAATGTATCGCCGATCACGAGTATTAGGTCGTCCGAAAAGTGTCTTTCTTTTACAGACACGTCTTTCGCGACAACGCATCTTTATACAAACACGAAACCTAATCTGTCAAACGTTGTGATTTTTATTTTGATAAAACAAAGTGGCTCATACGTAATTCGATAAAATGATATAAAGCGGAAAATATTGTGCATCCATTATTTTCTTATAAAACGAAAGAAACTTTTCGGACGACCTAATACTAGGGCACACGTATATCGTTATTAGAAAACCAATACTTTATGTATCTTACTTAACGTTATGCGCAAAACGATACATTTCTCTCGTAATTGTCTAATACCTAAATCCAAACTCTCGTTCGATCTGAATGCAATGTACGCGATTATGGTCTATTCGTTGTCACGTTAAATCCCTAGTTGACAAGATTAAATCGCGTTCCACGTAGATACATACATAGCTAGCTTCCATGTACTTGTTGCCAAGTTTACGGCACGTAAACACCTGTAACCGGTAGCTCTAGAATGATTTTTCTAGACCATGCGGCGATATTCGAAACGTGTAGCATCGCGATTATTATCGATACGGCCGAGCCGTGCGTTCGAACACGTTTCGTAACGTTGCGTTGTCAAGCCAGTCTCACGTAACGGGAGATTCATTTTTGATTGATCAATTTTAAGTCGTTAATCGCCGTCGAAGAACAAAGGTTCACGGCGTTGCGTTCGGCTGATATACAGAGCGGAATAATCGCTTTATGTTGTCGATGAAAATTGTTTTGATAGGACGATTTCGTATCTATTGCCTCCACTCTTTCCACACTTCCCATTTCCGCCCTTAATTTCCGCGTTAATTGAATTTCAAGTTTATGAACCTAGTGAACTTTATGAAATACCTAGTGAAATTTATGAACCAAGTTTAGTAACCTTGTTACTCTCGCCATTTAATCTTCATTTTATTTTTACTTCCTTGTCGATAATTGTTTATTTGATAAGTCGCATTTTAGGATTTTTAATTCCATTGGTAATTATACGACAATTTTCTTCGATATTCCGCTTTCTAATATATATTTTTGTATTTAGTGTATATTCGTGAAATTGAATATGAAGCTGCAGGTGAGATGATGTCGCGATATAGAAATAAGACAGCGCGTATTTACCTGTATAACTTAAAAGAGCTTTTAGTATTTCGTGAGAGATCTATTTATCTATATATTCAGAAAGTACGAATCGAATTCATCGAGAATCACGAAGAATACTCCTGAAGACATGTGCCATAGGATTTGCTAAATACGCTGTTAAAAACTACCCTTCGAACCTACAAACGCAATAAAAAAATCCATAAAAGTCTAAGAAAATAAAATTCCACATTTTCCTGTATACAATACCAGGAATTCTAAAAATACATACACCGATTTCATGCTATCTTCGCTTATCTCAAAACAAACGGCGCTTCCTGGTTTACGCCTACGATTCAAAGGCTGTCAGCCGTAGGAAAGGAATTTTTATTCCTCGGAACGCTTCCTCGGATTCCTTTATCACCAATCCGCGATGTGAGGAAAAGAAAATAAAGAGCAGCGGAGGAAAGAAAAAAGAACAGAAAACGTGGATCGAAGGTACAAAAGACTGAAAACACGGAAGGATGAACATCGAGCAAAGAATAGCGGTAACAGCAGAAGCAGCATAGACCACGTGGCCGCGCTGTGCGCGTCGCGTAACGGCAGCACGGGCCGAATCTATTTGGTTGTGGAGATCGACCGGCCGATTACGTAACGATAGATTTATATAAATGGTTACGTTGACACTAGAGCCCCAGCCGTAGCTGCCTCGGCCATCGTTATATTATCTAACGTAGAGCACCGCTTGGAGGTACGTCCGATCTACCGTTCCTCTGTCCGAGGAAATTGCAACGAACGTTTAATCGTCGTTGCCATCCAGCGGATCAAAGTATCATATTGTTCCAAAAATAACGTCGTCTCTTATTTTCCATTTTGAATTTCTAAGGGAAAATAGAACGATAGCTGGCAAAATTGCCAATTAGCATTGATACAGGAATGACCGGAGTATCGATGAATTTTGACAGCAATTTTTTCTTAAGCATCGTTACGCGAAAAAGCGTAAGTTCTTCTTCGTGTGAATGCTCGGTCGCGCACGACGAAAATAACATTATATGGATTGAAAGAGTTGATCGACGATTGTTACGTCGTTCGTCCTATTCTTTGGATTTAGCGCGGGCAAATTTTCATTTAGTTCGATACGTTAAAATTCTTTGGAACCACCTTGATATAGCCACTATACGAACACATGTAGGTCTATTGTCTCTGATTCACTTCGACTTCGATATATGTACTTGAAACTCACGTACGTACTTAGAATCTATCGATAATATGTATTATGGTGTCACGATTAAGCAGCTATTTTAGGTGATGTACGTATATATTTAGATTAGAAATTATATACATTGGATGAAAATACATAGACATTACGTAGATAACTACCTGTTGGTAATTATTATATTTCCGTAATTTTTGATTTCTCGTAATTGTTTGTCATCTTCCTATCAGTTGTCTTGCTTCCTATTGTTACAAGTTCGATACTCCGAAAAATCTGAAATATAGCACTGAACATACGTTCGATGGCTATCAAAGGGATTGAATCAATTATATATGCAATGGTTCGCATGGCTAGATAATGTACCCCGAATATCGATGAATAGCGTGAAAGCGTAGAAGAGGTTGGCACGAGGATCGATCGGCTGGAAAAGAAGCGCGATTTCCTCGAATCGACGTCGACACCGGGCGACACTTTCGCCCGTGGTATATACGCAGGCGCGCAGGGTCGACGTTTCTGTCAATTACATAATAAAAAGCGTTATGTAAGGACGAGCGCTACGCATAAAACGTAGTGCCAGTATGCCCGGCAACGAACGAACGGAATTAATCGGTTTCATCTTAGAGTGGCGGATATACGGTGGAAGGGACGTGTGCGACTCTTCTCTGGAGCTCGTCGAGTCATCGACATTAGCCGCTGCTTCGAATTTATTCGACATCTGTGCGAACACAAGGGGATTTAGTAAAATGTTCGCAGTGGATGCAATTGTTAGAACGTAATTGGTTAGACCATTAGTTTACGACACGATGAAAGACGGAGTATGGAACGAGGATTAAAAAAGTGCAAGTTTAACCTTAAGACGATATTTTGTAATTTATCGACATAGGTTACGTACCAAATTTATATCGGTTGATAATCGCCACTTGATTACCTGTTCCTTAAATATTAATTATTTTGTATATAAATTGTATATAAAGGGACGATTGAGAACATACGCTTCGATATTACGAACTCGCTTTTCACTCGTAACGTAACTAGTAAACAAAGACGTCCACCTTTAAGCTCTGTTCTTTCATTTTATTCTATTTATACTACTATCGTATGTGTATGTATATAAATAGAAGTAATACTGCTCCTTAATGATAAATAAGCCTTAAGACAATATTTTGTAATTTAACTACATAGACTACGTATTAAATTTATATCGATTGATAATCGTCACTTGATTACCTGTTCCTTAAATATAAATTCACAATTTTTATTATTTTGTATATAAATTGTGTATAAAGGGACGGTTGAGAACATACGTTTCGATATTACGAACTCGCTTTTCACTCGTAACGTAACTAGTAAACAAAGACGTCCACCTTTACGCTCTGTTCTTTCATTTTATTCTATTTATACTACTATCGTATGTGTATGTATATAAATAGAAGTAATACTGCTCCTTAATGATAAATAAGCCTTAAGACGATATTTTGTAATTTAACTACATAGACTACGTACCAAATTTATATCGGTTGATAATCGTCACTTGATTACCTGGTCCTTAAATATAAATTCACAATTTTTATTATTTTGTATATAAATTGTGTATAAAGGGACAGTTGAGAACATACGCTTCGATATTAGGAACTCGCTTTTCACTCGTAACGTAACTAGTAAACAAAGACGTCCACCTTTACGCTCTGTTCTTTCATTTTATTCTATTTATACTACTATCGTATGTGTATGTATATAAATAGAAGTAATACTGCTCCTTAATGATAAATAAGCCTTAAGACGATATTTTGTAATTTAACTACATAGACTACGTACCAAATTTATATCGGTTGATAATCGTCACTTGATTACCTGTTCCTTAAATATAAATTCACAATTTTTATTATTTTGTATATAAATTGTGTATAAAGGGACAGTTGAGAACATACGCTTCGATATTACGAACTCGCTTTTCACTCGTAACGTAACTAGTAAACAAAGACGTCCACCTTTACGCTCTGTTCTTTCATTTTATTCTATTTATACTACTATCGTATGTGTATGTATATAAATAGAAGTAATACTGCTCCTTAATGATAAATAAGCTTTAAGACAATATTTTGTAATTTATCAACATAGACCACGTATCAAATTTATATCGGTTGATAATCCCCACTTGATTACCTGTTCCTTAAATATAAATTCACAATTTTTATTATTTTGTATATAAATTGTGTATAAAGGGACGGTTGAGAACATACGCTTCGATATTACGAACTCGCTTTTCACTCGTAACGTGACTAGTAAACAAAGGCGTCCACCTTTAAGCGGTGTTCCTTCGTTCTATTCTATTTATACTACTATCGTATGTGTATGTATACAAATAGAAGTAATACCGGTCCTTAATGGTAAATAAACCTATACCGCTCCTTAATTTATTATTATCGATTGACAACTGCCATATCGAGAAACATAAACGTGTATCAGGTCCGTTTCCTATTCATCGAAGAGTCAGACGATCTCGTTGAAGCTTTACTACGACTGGTTTGTTGTTGGTCGTGTTCATTTACGATGAGTTACCGTACCGGAAGAGTCATAGCGTTCTTGATGATCGTTCGGCTTACCACTTTGCGCTGCTTCTTGCGAGTTTCCGACGATTTACGACTTCTACTCTGGACGATACACCTCGGGGAGTAACTAAGAAATTGGAAATTGGTAGACGATTGGGAGATGATAGGTTGCGCCGCGTTGAGAATTTATCGGACAGATTTAGTGGAAGATCGAGAACTGCTTGAAGATTAGAGAAATGATTAATAGCGGTGGTTTGTAAAGTTAATTCCGTAGGAGATTTGTTCTTTAAATCGGAATATGGAAGAGCGTAAAATTAGAACCGCTTGTAAACAAAAAGCGTAAAACTGTCTGTTTAGGGTGAAAATAGTGTGGTAGTAGAAGATTTGAAGCCAAGGCTATTAGTAAGAGAGAGGCTTTAATGTTCGTTTCTTTGACGTAGATACATTATGGTGAAAGCAAATTGCTGTTCTACGTAATTATGTATGTTCTACATGAAATACAAAATGTTCTCTAAATACACGTTTTTCTAATTAGAAATCAGAATAAACTCTACGTACAAATTAGGTATAAATACGCGATAATCTTTCATCGACTATGTTTGTACGCAATAATTTATAGTAAAACGATAATGTGCGAATATACGTACTCGTTACGAGGTCCTTACGAAAGATCAATTTACGAATTAAAAGATGGCTGAAAATTATCGTAACAAATCTGAATGAGGCAACTAGAAAAATACGACGTGTGTTCGCACGCTTTGAACATATATATTATATTATTGTTCTGAACTCTCCGAGTTCTTCAAACTTCAAACTCGTTCATTTCGAGCATCATTCTTGTTTATTTTTAGAAATTCTTTCACTTCGAGCTATCAAATAGGAGGATCCCAGACAGCTTCTTCAAGCCTCGAATCTTTATTCTTACAGACTCTTGTACCTCAAAATCTCAGTCTTTAACACGAAGGAACAAAGAAACTTTACAAAAATCAGGTGCCTGCTACCAACTAGTATGAAAAGTCGCCAACCTCTCCTAAAAGTCCCCTCTTCAGGAAGTCATTACCGATAGGAAGTAATCTGGGTTTCCAAGGAATTACGTGACTTCAAGGCGAGTCTGCGATTAACTCGCTGCCTAACCACTTTTCACGAGCTTCTACTTTCGTTTCAATAATTCTCCTCGTATCTGAAATCTTCCCCGCGGTTACCTCTGAGATCTTCCCTAAAAACAGATTCTAAAATTACCATCAAAATCGTTTCTAAAATCGTTGCCGGAATCACCTCTGAAATTATCCATCGTTTCACGAACGTTCGTTTCTATCGCGAACAGGCAAGGACGAGGTTGTTTCATTTACATTTTGTTCGCCGGCTGGCTATCTGGGCGCGTCGACTGCTTCGAAGAAGTGGAGAACACTGCAGCTGAAGTGGCGGCGTCAAGGAGGCCGGGAGAGTAGGTCAGAGACAGCCAGGAAACTCGATCGAACGAAAGCATCAGCGGGGCGGTACTTGACCGTGAAAAATGGCCGTGTGTCTGTGCAAAGCGAAACAGCGAGGTCGGTCAGCGGATATCGTCGCTTTCTTGGCTTGGAGAAAGCTACCTGTTCTATTCCTTTGGCTTCTAACACGCGTGAAAATAATACGCGATTACCGCGCTGTTCCGAGGACACTCGCAAAAAGCGACGGATGATATTGTTAGAATTTTCTATCTGCATAGGATTTTCAGGATATCGTGGAAGAAAAGTTGAAAATATAGTAATAAATGCTCTTAGATGGGACCTCCTCTTGCAGGGGGTGTTTCGATATTATTCTTACGACTTACGACAGAAGTAAAAGCAATATTACAAGAGATAGCTATCTTCCGTCTTTCTTTAAATATAAACAAATCGGTTGAAACGTAGTAATTTTTGGAAATAAACGCGAAGTACGCTAATGACGGCGGTGGCATCCTTTGTTGCTTTTATCGGTCACAATTTGCTTTATGAAATAAAGGTTTTATTATAGGCATAGGAAGAAAATAAACACGAGAAATAAAATACAAGTGGCGAGAGAAATATTTCAGATGTAATAGCTAAGTCGTCGGTAATTTTCAAAAGTGTTACTACGTCACGTGGAAGTAAATAGTATCGTGCGTATAGAAGTCGCCAGGGTTATTTCAGTGGTAAACGTAATGATGTAAAGTGGAATTCAATTTGTAAAACGATCAGAAGACATCCAATCGTGGTCGGCTAATGTATCGGTTATTACACCTGCAAAGTGTCGTTACATAATGTTACCGTTTACAACTAGCACGACACGTTGGTGAAACGTATCAGCTGACGGCAAACAATGATTTCCGTGCTTTGCTTCGAGGAATTGCACGATCATAGTCGTTCATCGTTGCAACAACGTTGCCAATCTCTGCTATTTTTATTGATTATGCATACATTTCGTTATGTTTGTGAAAGTTTGATCTGGTCGTTTGAAATGCAGAAAGCATTCGATCCAATTTCCAACACTCTGAGCAGCTGCAGTTTATTTTAAATAATTCAAATATCACAGACCTTTTGATCCTTTTTATTTAATTTAAAAATTTACAATTTCAAATTTCTACAAGTGACATCTTATTCGAAGTACTCGTTATTGTTAAAGTTAAAAGCAGATACTTCTTCTTTATTTTCTATTTTTAATCTCTGAACCTAGTAATTTTCCCAGCTACGACGACATATAATTACTTGATGTGAGATGTTACTTCTAGATATTTTAATCGTAATAATTGCTATCGCGAAATATGTACTTAGGAGTTGTTAGTTATAAATACACGCTCAATATAAAGTAGTTTTTAAGCTACTTTCACTGGAATTATTGTCTAACATTATAACCTCTGTAATTCGAACGTTAAAAAATGCAAGTCAGTTTCGATAATTTCATTTCCTATCCGTCAGCAAATTTAGCCGAACGATATATAATTTCCTTGTACTGGAAGAATAACAATGACATCCACGATTAACAGACCCAATAATCATTACTATACATCTTTGTCACGTACTCCAATGTATGATACATCTATGACCCTGGAAGTAGCAGATAAATGTATACAGAAAAGCGAGTATGAAGCAGGTTGTCATTAACCTAATCTTATCAGAATACAGAATCTAATCTTATAACTAGACTGCAGATATTTATTCAAATGAATAGAAAAACATGTAAAAATATACAGAATCTATATAACTCGTAAAAAAGTAAAAAACACCCAAAATGTAGTACTTTGATATTTACACGATGGTGCAAATCTCTATGTAAATTCTATCCGTTTTAGTTGCTTGGATAAAAATATAAATTTGCAGGAAAGTCCTCGATCTACTTATAACGTCATAGAACTAAAATTCAACACCGGATATGTCCAAACTGTATAAAAGAAAGAAGAAACCACGCTTCCCCACGTTCATCGCAAAATCTTGTCGCGTTTCCGCCAGTATGCAACGATTTCGTAAGGCTTTCGATTTCTTGCGAATATTTTGGCCCGCGAAAGCATCCGGGAAACGTGGCGATTCCTACCTCTACGTAACAGGAGGTGCCAGTTGCGTTGGGTAAATTGGCTGGGTGACACGATTCACAGAGATCGCGGAGATGTCTTATGCAAAACGACGCGTCGAGTACGCATTGTACGCGCGTCGCGCGATTTCCGCGGATGATGCAAGCTGACGCGTGCGAAAAGAATTACGCGAGAATACTTTGGCAAGTGGCGTGTCAAGGGACACTGTCGTCGTCCCGACGCACGTTCCACCGGTCGACACGTGGAGCATTATTGATCGTTGCCAGAATGGAAGGAGGGAATAGTAAGTACATATGTGCCGTTGATACGATGCACGCTGTGCTTTGCTGTCTTACGCACGGCCAACCTGCTGCTACTGCTTTCGCGTTATGTCGAAGTTGAATTATGGTATCGTACGAAAGCCTTAAATCAATTGTATGTACGTGTCTCGTAATAGTCGGCGGATATATTTTTAGGAAACGTTTGCGCATGCTGTTGTACGCAACACACGGCGTTGATCGTTCATCGTTTATTCTGGTTCTACGTATACAGGTTCCATGCATGATTTATTCTGGATCGATAATAATTCTGCATATGGATAATAATTTTTTTTTAGTACGTTTCTCAAACTCAAGAAATTTGTTAACAGTAAAAAGATATACAATATAAAAAAAAAGAACAATTTGATACGGTTAAACGCATCCTTCGCGATAAGAGAACGCGATCGCAGGTAGTCGCCCACTATTTTGATCGGACGATGGTCGAAGCCGCGGGGAACGGGATGAATCGCGGGAGACAAGGGTCTTTTGGTCTTGTCTCGACACGCTGGTGCAGCTGCATCGGGCGACGCATCGCCGTTGGATCGAATGGACGTCAGCCGTTCCGGCGCAAACAGCCAAGCGTTACGTAAAGGTCGGTCACCCGGCCGCGTACTTCATCGCCGTGCTTGTCGTTGCTGCTGCTGTTGCTCGAGGTACGGCGGCTTGTTAACTCGCTTCTCGAACTCGACCTTTATCTCTTTCTCACGTCTTTCTGACTGTCCGTTTTGTCTCGTTCTTTCGACCATTGTTACGGTGGTCCCTCTCTTCGATATATCTCATAGCTGCACTTTCTGCATGGTAACGACCGCGCTACGGATATTCATGCAAATTCATATTTTTACGAACACGAAAGAGTAAAATCTAATTACAACGAGTACTCTACTTTGTATAATTTGCGTATTATGACCATTTTAGATATAAAATGGTACTTTCGAATCCTCGTACTTTCGAATTTCTCATGCATGTGTAAAAATTCGGAGTTTAGAAATGAGAAAATTTAGATTCTAACGTGGTGGGAATTTTTGTATCTCTTATTCGAGAAATTACGATTTCAGGGGATTTGTTTAAAATTGAGGAATTTGCTGGAAGAATTGCTCATTAGGAAAGAGAAAAGAGATTCTACGTAGATCCGGCATTAAAGCTGTGATGTAGGATTCTATTTGAGGAGGAAGAAATAAATATCCTTACAGGTTGATTCAAAGAATCTTGAATCGAGCGAACTTCGTACTTCACGATAAATGAAGACACATTCTACGTTTGACCTCGCCAGTCTCGGCACAATTAAGCGTATTTTGTGATATCTTCAAGTATAATTACAAGAGCGTTAACAGAGGTCTTACCAGCCTTACTTTTATTTGAAAATAATTTTACTCTCTTCGATGATAAAATAATATATGTAAGAACTACGCTAATGACAATTTTCTAATGACTGTAAAATAGGCGTTTATTCGGTATAAATGATACCAACGTTCGTCGATCGATTTTAAAAGTTTCGTTTTGATGCGATATTTCTGAAATCACACGTTTGCGTGCAAACGGGGACAACTATGTTTGTATTTGCAGATAGTAGAGCAGCGCTTTACGTGTTTCGATTAATTTAGTGTATTTTATCGATTGGAGGAACGACGCAGTACTTGGTTGACTAGTTGATTAACTTGGAAACAAAGTTCACATAGACTTGCATTAAACTTGAAGTTTCCACAGAGTTACTTAACTCGATAGCGAAGTTTATAATCAACGAAGTGAGAGACAATTGGAGTTACAACGAATTCTATGATAATCACAATGCAATAAGTTTTATTACACTGAAACCCCTATCCAGGAAACTACGGTTCGTGTGTTTCGATTTGATCCGTTATGCAGTCAAGTCAGTAGCTACAGACGTATCCAACGTGACAAGAATCGCCATGTATTACAATGAAGGTTTACAGTCAATATCGGAACATCTTCGAGCTATGAAATTCTAAAATTCGCAACACCGCTATTATAAAACTTGTCCTGAGATAGAAATCGCTTGAAATTTTCATCCTGGTAAAGTTATCGCAAATTATTGTCGGATCACGCGATTCCCAGATTTGCGTTATTTCGAACTTTAATCCCAGACAATGGATCCTGAATCTATGAATCTCGAATCTATGGTTCTTGGATTTAAGAAGTTATTGATCCCTAGTCGAATTTAAATTTGGATTTAGAATCTCAGATTCCAGACGTCCAAGATTCTGGTCATCGAAAACAAGTCTAGACTCTTGGAATTTATATTTAATGTCCAAGGTTTAAAATTTGGTGTCGAGGTTCGGAGATTACGATCATAGAACAAGGATAGAAAGAATAGATGGAATAGATACAGGATCCTTTGACTCTAAGAACTACGCCAATGACAATTTTCTAATGACTGTAAAATAGGCGGACTGTAAAATAGGCCATAGAATGGCTTCAGACGGACCTCGCAACTATGTGGTCATGAATCGTGAGATTCTACGTTGTAGAAATTGGTCGCAGATTCCGACGGTATAGATTACGAGGTCACACGCTTCAATTGTAGATCAGGACAGGTCTCATGACACTTGGATCGTGGATTACTAGGTTCTACGGATCAGTGGTTTATCGGGACACGTGCTACAATCCCTAGGTCGTGGACCTGGAATTCTATGTTCCTGTTATAAAAGTAAATCTCGTAACTTTAGGATTATGGACTTTGAAGTTTGATGGTTCAGAAATGGGTTAGAGTATTCTATAAGTTTGAGGTCACGTAGTTCGGGATCTTGCTGTTCTAGAATATCCTGATGCATGTTCTACCGCATTGTTGTAGTTTAGACTGTTCTCTTGGCTCCGATATCTTGGCTTCAAGGAGTTTATTACTCGATTGTGCTACTCTTATTTGGATCGTTTCCCTTTGCGTTGGTCCTTGTTAATTTCTGTATTTTTTAAATGTTTAGCAGCTGTTACCTCATTGTGCGAAGTCGACATTGGTGTTTACGTTTTTGTGATTTTTGCTGCATTTACGGGAAATCTAAAGACGAAAAGTGCGATAAAGATGCGAAACGTGAACGATATTCGATGATATATAAAATATCCAAGGTAAAGTATTTATAATCTTCAACAAATAAAATAAATCTTTACTTGTAATTATGCTACAAGTTTTCATCTGAATATAAATCTGCATAAAAATTTACATTATGCTAATTAACGATGTTCAAGTATATCTTGTTATTCTGCGACAGCTTATTTTTTACTTTCCTGTTCTTTTTTTCTTACAGATTGTGTCGTCGCCGTAATACCGTTGTCGGTTAACGGCATTTCCAAGCAATTGCATTTCCTTTATTTAACGTTTCTCACGGTTTTCTTGGCGATGTTGATCGTGGCGATGTATATTACACTCCCAATATAAACCAAAGCGTTTTTATTGAAGCGTCCATTATTCGATGAACGCACTCGTCTGCGATAGCTCGACTTTCATCGATATCGTGGTCGTCTAATTAATTATCGACACTGCCTCCTCTGTTTTCTTGCTTCTTATTTCTTGCAACAGTAGGTTTCTTTCACGCTCTTCTTTCGATTTAAATATTATGAACGACGCTTCTTCTTGTGTGACTCAATCACGACGAACGAATGTCTTGTTTCTTTCATCGGTGAATTTCTTTTCCACAAACGCTAACTCCTTTTTCCGACTATGTACGTGATCCATTCAGGATCCATTTATTTATTGATGCGATATGTCGTTAGCTACGAGTTAGTTATTATAAGTTAGTCATCGGTTAAAGTTTCAGTGGGGTTAAATTTAGCAAATTTATAAAAGTGACAGTGAAAGGCTTCAAGGACCGTGAAGCCCTAAATCGTTGATACCGATATCGGTTAATATCGATTTGCTGTGGATATTTCAGTAGCGATGAAAGCAGGCGGATACATTTTGATCGAATCACTTCTATGTTCTAAATTGTATCTTTCCTTTCTAACGAAGTTACGTTAATTCAACCGTTACATAGACGTAACTTTAAACGAAGATAGAGATTGTTTCTTTTTTCCGAGCACCTCCAGACACATGTTATTCCGAGAAGAAATAAATCGGCAACCAGACATGCAGTTGTTAAACTCGTTAACGCAACCTCTTTAAGCTGTAATCAAGTTGATTAAGTGGAATAAGTGTGTAATCGATTACTCGGTCTGCATCTCGATTCTGTAGCTAGGAAATGGCGATATAATACCATGTAATACGATCGGTCGAATTAACGAATAATCTTATTAGTCGTGAGTGTTTGATCATTTTTACGACTAATTTCAATCAAGTCATAAGTGCATCAAAAACAGTGCACAAAGGAAATAAATATATCTTCAACGTTGCTACATGCGAATACGATTTTAGATCATCCTAAATACCATACTAAGATTTATCTTCCTCGTATCCGTAAATCAGAAGGCATTTCAGGATTTCTATTTTTGTATGCACACAAAAAATGCTTCAAAGAACGGTCCAAAATTCCAGTGACACTTTTACGTGCTCTTTTGCTGACTCATCCGGCCAATTTAACGAACATCTGGATCTCGTTCATTGGCCGATCACGTGTCTATTCGTTGGATGTTCAGGGTAAAGGTTGTTGCTTGTATCAGCCTTTAATCTCTTTTACATGTGTTTCACAGTGGAGGAACACTTGAACGATACGTATAAGATTTATAAGGGCTTATTTGTCTGGAAAAAAACCTGGTGATGTTCTGTGCATTTGGTCGAACGGTTAGACAGACCTGGTTTCCTGTTCCTCTTTTTTCTTTTTTGCTTCTCTTTGGGAGGTACTCGCGTGGGCAGATTATTACTTGCGTCTGTGTGGAAGTGTTGCGGAGTATTGCAGCTCGTAACTTGTTCTCGGAATGAACTTCTATCGATTGAACCCGACATCCTGTTCTCGTGCGACGCGCTCAGAAGGCCCTTTGTCTTTCTTCGCAGCAGAGCGGTTCAGATCGAAACTGGTTGCCAGTGGTTGGCCCTGTTTTTTAATGACTTTGACTTCTTTTCGTATCGTGTTGCACTCTCTCGACGAGTTTATAAGAATAAAATAATATTCTACGTTCATTTGAATTTTTAAGGATTTGATTATTAAGTATATCGTATCGAAAAAAAAAGAAAATTAAAAGCGAAAATATTTTGCCAAAATTTTCGCTTCGAACGCAATGCTCTTGTTGTATTTCTCGAATACCTCCAGAAGCTTGAAAATAAATTTCGACGATGATCTCATGGAAGAGGATGGTTTTATGTCTTTCTACTTTTATGTATTTTTCTTTCTTTTTTAACCGTTTTCCGTAGACTACAGGAAGTTGAACATTTTTCCTTTTTAAAGCTGTAAACGTCGTTTCGATGTTGGCTCTTCCTTTCCAGAAGAATATGGAATTTTTAACGGAGAATTTACGAGCCGCGTTCACTCGTTAAGGATGTAAACGTTCCTCTTGCCTACGAAACCGCATTTGGAACGCGCTGTTCAATGTATAAGCGTTCTTTTATGCATTTCGCTTCTTAGAGAGGTTAATCCCTCTATAAATCACGTTATTAAAGGTTTAAACGTTGTTTTACTTTGCACGTTTGTCTTTAAATTTGTCCGCTACATATTATTCACGTATTACTTAAGTATAACTGAAAATATTATTTTTGGAAAATTGAGCAACGGCTTGCAGTCCTATTTTGCTGATACGACACGGGAGCTAAAAATGAAAATTTCCAACACAGCTGAGAAATCCGTTTCTGTTACTTTTGATACTTAATTTATTTATCACTTGAATACGTAGTCTGCCAGCGTTTATTACATTTGCTTTAAGTGGTGAATAAATAATAAGTGTTTTTAGATTTAATTAAATTTATCTTTCTGTAAACTTTCGTTCCTTTTACTCATATATAAATATATTTTCTCCTAGAAGCTTATTTTCCTTAAATGCAACGATGCCAATATACTGCGTCAACTTCCTTCTACTTAAATTCATTCTTGTCAAGTAGAAATCTAAGTAGGACGTAAATTTAGCGAAAAAATTCGAAAAGTCAACAATCTCCGCTTTAAGCTTTATTACTAAAACACGACGTTTTAAACGAGAAGCAAACTCGTAAACTCGCGAAGTTTATACCCAGCGTGAAAAAGAGAATTGTAAGTTGGCCAGTTTACTTCATCATTCGACCGTAAAATCGCCATTCTTCACGCTAAACCCTCACTGTCATAATCGGTGTCAGTTGAACGAAAACGAGCAACAAGCTGCCACAGTACCGTCAAGAAAAGCGTTGGTTGCGAGTGACGAGCATGCGATTTGCACGATACAGGCGAGACTGCATCCTGGCATTGTGAGCAATGTCATTGCCTCCGCGGGTAGAGGCCCTTGCCTGGTCGAGGACGAATTTCCGGCACGCGCCATCACCACCAATGCCAAGTCGAACCGATTCATCGACCTCCATTTATCAACGCTGACCGCAGGTCTGTCGACATCGTAAATCTTCTTTAAACGCGTTTTGCGGATTGTCGCGCGTGCGACATTTAGTCTTACGATATACGAATACTCTATTCACCGAATTGCCCTGTCATCCAATGCGATTATGAAGACGGAATAGGATAGCGACGATGAAATTTTGTACCACGTTTTAGTATGGCCGCAATAATGAGTTTTATGATAATTTGTGGTATCATTCGGAAGATCGAAATTAACGTGATATTTAATTTTGACGATGAGCAATTTGGTTTGCTTTTAAGTCCATCGATCGCGAAGTGCGATGATTTGTGCTATTGTAATACTTGGAACCTTAGTATTCATATGATCTTCAATGTTGGCGAAGAGATTTTTTATTACTGAAAGAGATATATCTACTGTTATAAGATAAGATTGTTGAGAATATTGATCAGAAAGTGGGGAGTTTAAAGTGGTTGAATTGCAGCGGGATATTTGTTGATATTTTTATCGACCAAAGTTAAATAGTGACATTACCGCGTCATATAAGTTCAATTTTAATTTACCATATAAAAGGAACTTTTCTTTCGACTTGATTTTATAACAAGGGACAGAGGAGCAGCTAGTAGCTCACGTTTAAATGATATTTTACGCGTAATAAATGAAGTTTCAATCACACAGCGAATCGTCGTAATTATGGAATAGTGGTGAATATTTCGTTCATATGCGCACAGTCTCGAAGAGGAACGGATGCCATCGAAATCGTGACCGCGTACAAACCTATTTCGAGAAAGTTACATGACGATGTTCCAGCGTGACCACGCGCATTCGGCTTACACGAACGTTTGGTTCATAGTAAACTTTACCTTGAGCAAATTATAGGATGAAACGTTGCATTAGGCTGATTCGTTTGATCGGCGCTTATGGGAGGAGTAACGCGATCGAAACCGTTTTCTTTAATTCAGGATCGGTCTAATGCCCCTGCTCGATTCCATAATTTCATATTAATTGTATTAATTGTATGGTAAGAAAATTTCATTATTTTTGTATTCTTTTTTTTTTCATTTTCATCAACGTCCAGCAATAATCTTCGAATGACGCAAATTTAGATGTTACCTTAAGGACGACGAAGAAACGATGATGTATTTCTTGCGTGGAAAAGATTTTTTTTATGACTCACGATAGTCGTAAAGATATAAATTCTACTTTTTATTCAAACATTCTCTCAAAACAGAATACATATTCGTATAATGAGAAACCAGATCAGAATGATAAAACTACAAATATACAGTACATTCTGAGAACTTATGAAACAATGTTATGTTCTGCGAATAAATTGGGAGACAAACGTCAACGTTTGCGTTACATAATGTTCCTCGTTGGCATTGCCTATAAATAAACAAATTACCCTTTTAGGCGATTATTATAATTATTCTATTGCATTCGAGATTTTTAGTTTTATCGTAACGAGGAAATCTACACCGTGGTATTACTTTCTTTACGAAAAAGTACAAAATAATTAACGATTCTGCGACGGCTGGTTAATTTCTTAATTTACGAGCCGCTTTATACATTATTCAAACGATTGAAATGGCTTCTCGGGCAATCAACATTCGTCGCGAAATCTCAATGACGCGAACGCTTATCGAATAGCAATTTAAGAATAAGAACGACGTCGAGATTTGGAGAGCGTCATTCAGTTGCACGAATTTGTATTCAGCGGAAGATCGTTTTACGCTTATGTAAAAGTGAAAAAGATATTTGTCGTGACAAGGAAATTGTTTAATAAAATTGAACTTCCCCGCAGAATTTTTAGAGGCTTTAGAAACATCGGTCTTGTCCAAGAATTTCCTCGATTGTTACGTGAAATCTTTCCCCAAAATTGAATCTGTAAGAAAAGGTATTGCGGTGAAACGAAAGGGACCATCTTGTTGCCAAGAGAATTCCCGTCTGTACTCATCGGAGTCAATATCCTAGCGATGCTTTACGTTCCTGTTTCCTCCTGTTTCAGCGCCAAACAGCCCACTCCATCTTAGCAACAGGGCTCACGTTTTGCTCCTGCTGAATAGGCCTCAAGCCTCCCTTACGGATGCTGATCATGCTGTTAGGCTACGACCGGACTGGGGCAAGGTGAGGAACACCTTTTTGTCATGGTACATTATCGCGTTAGAATAGCGTGCAAAGGAGTAGTGAACGTGCAAATAATTTGTATCGCGTGTGTGCGAGAAAATAATTTATTTGATGTTTTATGTCAACTTAGTTTTTACTTGTCATAGAATTAGATGGATTTCTTGGCGTGCAGCTTTTTAGAAACGCGTGATAACGTTCGAGTCAATGAAAATAATGTATTACGTATAATATATTAATAAGTTATGACGCATACTTCTTGAATTATGAATAAAGCTGTTTATTTAATTGCAGTGCATTTTATCTCATATAAATCAGAAGATATTTTCGCCATATTTATCTTTTGTCATATGATCCGTTTTAATATTCAAATATTTGTATGAAAGCTAAAAAAAGATGTGAAAATGTAAAATTGAAAATAACAATTGCGTACAAGCATATTTGATTGAAATTTCTTGCGTGACCGTAACATAAGAGGCAGTGTGTTTCTCCTACTTGGCACGCAGTTCGATCAGATGTCTGGCTACGTATTGTCCTTTTACCCTTAACCCAATCCTGGCCCAAACTCACCAAGCCACGCGTGACACATTATTTCCAACCGAGATGCGAGGGTTAGATTAGATGTCTGATAGACTGATTCAAAGCAAACACCTTATTGAGAAACGTGACAAGTTGGAAGAATTTTCTTTCAGTTTCATTAATTTTACGTATATTTCACTGAATTAATTTTACGCTGCGAATCGGATGGTAAATATTAAAAATTGTCATTAGTTTAACTTTCGGTGATGCTAGCGATAAAAATTATTTTTAAAAAGTTTATAGTTTATTAAATAACAATATTTCCACGTTTCTTATTCGTAAAATGAAATTAATATCTAAACTTATCTCCGGTTTCTGTTATTCCTATAATCATGAAATAAAAATACTTCGATCAATTCTAATTTTGTGTCTATTCATTAAGTCCGCTAATATGTTGCTCAAAATACAACATGACGAACGAATTTTTTTCTGATCGATAACGCCGCGGTAGCTGTATCATTTATAGTAATGACGTAAATTGATAACGGTTTGTATTATCACGAGATAATATTGTTGCTAACAATGGAAATATCGTGCGGCATAAGGAAAAAACCATATGCATCATCCGCCGATATAATGAAATAAAAGTAATCATTTGTATTGCTTTATCTAAAACAATTTACATGCGTAGTTCTCTCTCTACAAATCTGAATAATTTAATCTCAGAGAAAAATATCCGACTGATTTTGTATTTGCATGAACGAACCAATTAAAATGAATGAATTTCACGCCGTGCATTCTTGCAACATTAATTCTTCGATAAAACAATTCATCGATAAAGTTCTTCCTGTTTCTACGTCTATGCATCTCGTACATCTTTATAGTTGGTTTTGTATCTTGGTACCGTTCTACACAAATTACGCGTTTATGTCAGTCCCGTTAAGGTGAAAAGTGAAAATTAAGAATAACTGTTCGTTCAAGATACTTTGCTCAGGGAATATTATGGATTTGACAGGCTTTTAATATTGTTCTATTTTTCTATTGATATTCGTCGTGTGAGTAGAACAGGTTATTGAATAATATAGTGAATATTTCGTAAGAATTTCATAAGATTTTCACTGTATAAAATATCAATTACCAGTTAAAAATTGAGCGGATTTTAATTACTGCTTTGTCATTTGTCAACAGGGTCATTACAGACGAGGGGTGGCTTTATCGGCTCTTGGCAGACACGAGGAGGCGCTGTTTGCCCTTTGTATTAGCGTAGCTATCGACAAGAATCCTCAAGCTGTGCGTCACGAATTGATCAAGGTATGTCGATTTTTATATTAAGTCTAAATGTTACGTCGTCCTGCGAATAACGTTCACCTTTCGCGCCTTGTTCCACTGCGAAAACCTGCGCGACCCTTTAACGTATTTCTGTTAGAGAAAAACAGCGTGGAATTGCTGCAATAATATTCTTATCATTTTTATTTCAATATCGAGATCTTAGCAATCAATCGTCGCCGAAGAGTGTATGATAATTTAAAGAAGGAGACCGACAAATAAAATCAGCCATCCTTGAACGATGCAACAAAGTCTATCAGATAAATTAGATCTTTTTTCTGAAATAATTGTGATTTCTTCAATGAAGAGATATATAGAAGATTAAATTATAAAGTTGTTTATTACATGTTTAAAAAATGCACAAAAAGAAACTCATTTACTGTTATCTCGATCGTTCTGTTGATTGTTATCAAGTTAATTTATTACACGTTTTCCACGCTTTTCTTGATAAACTTCGATAAAGATGACGTTATGTTCTGCGGTTAATTCTACGCGTTTTCTTATAACCTTAGAATAGCATGTACTATGAGCTGTAATAACAGAGAACAAGTGAATTTTATTTCGACCTTGATAAAGAAAGGTTACTTGTAACAATTTTCTTGCAGTAATTTGTTGACGATATTTATATACTTCTACCGATAAGTTACTTTCGACAAATTTGTGTAAACAATTCGACTAACTCGATTAACTTTCTACATATTAAAAGTAGTTTTATATAAAAACAACACCAAGTAATATTCATAGAAATTAATCGATGGGTAAATAATATTAAATTATTATATACAAATATTAAAAATATCGCTAGAATATTTACATTCGTCTTACCTTTACGATGCGATACTTTCAACTAGCCATTTACAATGTCCATTTCAACATCAAGAAAGAAAAAATAATATCCACTGAACGAGAATCCACGAATACCATTACTTATTTAAATACAATACCATATTATTTATTTAGATAAATTTATTTGAATTCGATTATTCATATTTATTTTATATATAAAATTAGTTTTAGATTACTTTACGTCAACTAATATTCCAATACAATATTTAGTGATTACTCTAATCAAGCACGCTCGTATAGAAAACAACGAGACAATGTTACATAGATTGCGTTATCTACGCGAAAAGAGTAGCATAAATAAAGCGTAACACTCCTTTAGAAACGTTCGACGTTAGATCTGCAAGAGTCAACGACTCGATCCGCGTGTAATTCTCCACACGGAACGAAATCCTTTGGAGAGGGATCCGTTAGCGTTTATTCTCATTTTAATATGGTCGCGAACGATGCACGACCGGTGGATAAGTACTCGCGGATGAACAGTACAAACGAGCGAAAGAGAGATCAAGATACCGCGACGAAGTCACGAACGTGTACAAAAGAAATGGACGTCTGTGCGCGACGGCATTTCCGGTACGGCTGCTAGCGGTGTAGCTTAATGACTCGGTATGATAGTCGTCAGGTGAGTGACCCGTACCGGGGCAATGATAACTACTCGCGAATAGACACGCTGTTCGAGGAGAGCTGTTTGTTGCGTGACGCGTGTTCCTCTCTATTCTGACTTTCGTGCCGATTCCTCGCTTCTCGTATCGTTTTTTCTTCCCTCTCCTTCGTGTCGTTAGTAAACTATCGCGCGTCACGAAAATACGTGGAAAATACAAAGAATATGATAATTGGAAGAGAAATGTACGTCGGCTAGTGTTAACGTGATTATTGTTTATTGGTAGTTTATGTCTCGTAAATTTATGAGAACAAAGTTTACAATACTGTAATTTTTCTAGTAAATGTCTAAACTTGATAGCATAACAACAGTTTTGAATGTTGAATTCAAATGAATGAATTCTACGTATCGAACGTCTCGCTCTGGTGATACAGAAGATTTAAAGCGGAGCAATGTGCAAAGATCCTTGCTATAGCCTGTAAACTTAAAAAAAAAAAAAAAAGAGATCTGCAATTGAAACGTACGTAGAGTAGAATACTTCTTATGTCTATTGGATCGTACGTTTAATCAGATATATGAATAACTGATTAGTTCAAAGATATATGCGGAGTATTATTTATTGGTTGGAAATAAAATAAAATATATTATATAATAAAGAAACTGGTTTTACACATTTTAACGTATTCTAATATCTCAATATTCTTAGATTTATAAAATGATATTTCTTTCGAAAGTGTAAAACGGAACTAATGAATTTATTTTTAATTAGTCACAATGGCGGTCGTTCTTCGTTCTGTTTCTGCGACGTAGTCGGCCTAATTAGATGAATAATTTCGCATATGTTGTAAATAAAGTTATGTAAATTTGTTGAATGAAATTAATATGGATTCTAAGTGTGTAAAGTGTACGGTTAAAAACGTAGAAACCTTACGAGATGTATAATGATTTACAGCATAATGGAGTGTCGACAAAGTCACCTTCGCCTGAAAAAGTTACAAGTCCAAGCTAGCATCAACGGGTTAATTAAGTTCGATTAAATCTGATTTCTCGCGAGAAAGAATCGCGATGATTGTAAGAATTATACCGCGTGGCATTAACCGAAGACCTCATCACGCACCCACCACCCTCTTAGGCAGCCTTTACACAATCATTTCTACATTTTCCGAGAAATATCTGATTGATCGAGTCACTAATGTAATTATGTTGGTAAGGTCGGACAAGCCAAAATGCTCGAACAGCAAGATCGCAAAAATGAATTTTCTTATTCGGGTCGAATTGAAGTTTTCTCGCATAAAATTATTTTATAGGGATTACGTATAATCCGTAAAAAAAATATTTGTTTTTCGTCATTTTTGATATTTAACCGATCCGATTTTACAGATTAAATTTTAATGCGATTGTCTTCGTGTTATTTTTCTTTTTCAAAGAAACATCTAAAGACACAAATCTCGTAGAACTCAGTTTCTTTTAGCATGCAAACTATAAAGGAAAACAACGAAAGATGAATTCGACGTTTGATTCTTCGCGCCTTGATCTAAATTGATTTCTACAATTATCTCGTAAATTTCAACGATATCATTCTTCCACGAAACATTCACACGTCTCGTGGGCGTGAAGATGAATAGCCTAAGTTAGACGATAAATATTCCGTGAATTGACATTCATGAATACCTTGGGGCATTAGGCCGAGCCACGCATACGATTCGATTCCTCGTTATATAATAAACATACAAACTGCTCCTACGCGTCCAATGAAAACAAATTTCAACTAAGTAGAAAAAGAACGAATTTATTTCCCTGTTGACCTCCTGAACGTCATATCAGTCGACCATGTGACAACCCGATAATTCCAACAAGGCTCTCCAGGTGAGTGACCCAAGGCTAGTCCACATTGGAGGCAAGGCCAACCATAATCACTCACAGCAACTCGAGACGTCTGGCTCTTTGAATCGCGGTTATTGTTTTTTCCGACGCGAGAATAAGTCGGTGCAGCTGCAGAATCGAAATTTATCGCGGGTATTCCACCGTTGCTTCTTTTTCATCAGTTTGTGATTCATCTGGAAAACACTATTTCGTAATTGTATAGCATACTTTAAGCGATTGAGCGAACATAGCATTAGAATTTTCCCATCGATTATACCGAATGCGTAACACGCGTTAACGAAACATCAGCTATGAATATGAAACGTATCACTAAAATCATTTCTAAGTTACAGAAAATACCCTAGCTAGCACGATGGCCAAACATTCGTTGCACCGAAACCCCTGAAATTTCACAGTAACAAAGTTTAATTAATAAATGTTGCAATCATGATATTTAATCAAACAATTTCGCAAGATCTCATACGGATAGTTCTAAATTACAATGCCAGCCGCATGAGATTAATCTCGCGCGGTAAACCACCGTGGACTATGCAATCGAGCCAACTATCGTCAGAGCGTTCGATTTAATGGCGCCACGGGGGCGACCTGGGGTTAGAATTCGTCGAACGAATCGAAGAGGTACGACAAATTGAATTTCGAACGGTCATTATGTAACCTAGAGGCTGGTACAATCATTGACGCAAGCTGCACCGGTACTTATGTAAGATCGAGGAATCATTCTTTTCGCGCGGCGTTCAAGCCGTATGGCAAGCAACATCCGCACGTTTGCCACTTTCTTCTGGTTGAAAATGTTCTTCTATTGTGCCCGGATACGACTTAACCACGAGGAAGTTGCACAAGGTGCCGTGAAATTTTCTAGACTCCCTCCTAATCTCGTTCTGTATTTTACTCTTCTTTTGTAACTCGCGGATGTTCGATCATCCGGAATCGAATCGTGTACTTTTGGTTTGTCTTGCGTTTTCTTCTTTGCGTTTGCTCGTTGAAGGCGTTGAGAGGAATTAACGATTGTAAATGCTTGAAAACAGTGTTGCACGCCATTATGCAATCGTGTTTTTGTGAAACCACGAGAGCCTTAGCGGAATGAAAAGATATATCGCGAGATAAACAAGTATCGCCTTAATGGAAAGAATTTATTTCGAACGTTCTTCTTTTTCTTTTCTTTATTTTTCTTAGACCATGTTCAGATAAGAAGTCAAGGTTCAGGTAGAGAACGTTTTGATATCAGAAAGAAGTAAATGTTCGATTTATTGAAGTACTTGAACTTGGGTTTGTGTGAGAAAATTGTGTTTAACGGTATAAATTGAGGAAGAAAAAGTATCTAATACGTGGAACCACCGCATCTAATAAAACGCTGCTGCGCAATTGTTGCGCATTGTTTTTCTGAAGTTATTACGGATAATCGTAGGAGCTATATTACATAATATCCATCACAGAAATCGAAGTGTACCGTCGTTTACTCGAAGAAAATCTCACGTTCTACTTGTATGGCGAAACACAAAGTATAAAATTTATTATGTTTCTCGTTGACTACCGTTCACGAACCGCTTGATCTCGCGCAAGGATTCAATTTCGCAACGATCAATTTCCATAAATTGGAGATGAAAATTCAGTGCGATATTCGAGTTAATCGAAAGCCACGATACAACCATTTCCTTCAATTTGTTACGCACGATTCAAAATATAATACTAAACGCTAACAAGATATACCAGATATTCGCTCTAACGATCCACATGATTCTTACTCATTTGTGATAATGTCACGAAAACGAAGTTGCTGATAAATTAATTCTTATATTACGAAGATAACACAATACCATCACACTTATTTATCCACAATAGTTAAATTCATTTTCTTATCCTTTGTTGTATTATTCCTTTCGTGACTCGATGTTTTCGGATCGCACTGTACTTACAAAGCGACATCCCCTTATCTTACGTGAGTCGTTGCGCGCAATCAACATGCATTGGAGACAATATTGTAATTATGTCGCATAATTTTTCTTGTTCGCGCCAAAGGAGACGTATTTCTCGTTTACAAGGATTTACGGGCTACATTTGCATGGAACATCGGCCTGTGACAAAGAGACGTCTCTATCGTCTAAGGCACGTCGCACAACGCGCGAATCCTCGATAACAGTTCGCGGAGGAAACGGCTTTCATCGTTCCGTCGTATTAGAATTACAAAAGGCATTGTTTCGTATCGTCTTCAGGTGCTGTACAAAGTTTTATCATCTGGACATCGTCGTTACGGCCTGCCATCTCGCACCCCCTACAATTTGACCGAGGGTGCATCGCGCACGAGGAGTCGTCATCAGCTGATGAATCCGAAGAGGAATCGTCGAACAGTATTGAATGCCTCGGACTGTGAGGATAATAGCAGCGGTGGCGAAGAGGAGTTCACTCAGGTAGGAATCTTGTGAAATTTTAAAAAATAAGGCTGGACGATTTAAGGTTTATTTTAATTTTTCCAATTTTATCGAATATCTTTCAATTCGAGGGGAAATGGTAGTTTAACGTAAGCGTATTTCCTCTTCTTTCTTTGCTTTTTCAATAACGAGTTTCGCTTTCTTTACGCGATATAAATTGTTCAAAATTAGAATATGTTTGTGTGGAATAAAATTCGAAGTTAAATTATATGCGACTATTTGCGAGATTGATTCCCAATATGCCGGAAAATATGGATTTTGTAGATTATTCGCAATGGCGAACGTCTCTGCTGTAAGAAACGTTTGAAGCTTTCTAATGCTCGACTTTTTTCCTAGGAATTTATCGTTAACACGAATTCTTAGAATTTGAAGTCCAAGTGTTGAGTACACACACGCATATGTATGCATGGCAGTGTCACTACCGGTATATTCTCATGAATTATCAGATTTGATAAGATGCTAGCTGCAATGCTAGCGAAATACTGTCTAAAAAAAAAAAAATAAATAAATAAAAAATAAAAAAGAAAAAAAAGAAATGCCCAGGGATTGCAGCAGCTATAATTTTCGATACAATTTTTTGTTATAACGTTATTAATAATTTTCTTCGTAACTCACGGTATTTTTCTCCACTCGATTTAAACATTGTTGTGTTTGATTTTAAACAAAGTAATAAAAATATTTATGATACAGTACACGCACGATGGAGATATTAAAATATATTTTTTAATAAGATACAAGCTTCGCTATTGTGCCCCGAATTAAAATTGTGTGACTTTAACCTAGTACTACATCGATGAAAATAAATGATGTAAAATTGAATTAACTTCAACCATATACTGTTTCATACAGTGTTTATTCTTCGTTTAAACGATTCTTCATTTACGTAACATGGTTTAGACGTTGCATTCTTTTAATACACAGTACTTACAGCTGTATGTACTTCTTGATAACTGAATGGCCATTTTAAAAGTGACATCATCGTTCAGGTACAGTTTTACGCTGACTTCGAAGCTGCGATTGAATTATCAAATAACTTTATGCTTTTCTTCTTACGTTCTATGTTTACGATATTTCGATCGGATTTCTTTTCTACGATCGTTGCTTCTTGATAAACGTTGACGAGAAAAGAAAACGAATAAAGAGCAAAATATACACACGATGTTGAAACAAAAATCATTTATGTTCGTGTAATTTCTTCTTGTTTTTCGATACAATTTTAACGAACTGAATTTTCCAACCGTCGTAAAAAATTTAATTATTTTAGATTTTCAATCTCCCGAATTTAATCTTTTATAATTAAAGTGATATGAAATTGTTGACGAGCAACTGATCAAAAGCAAATATTTAACTCAAACACATAGTTCACTGAAGCAAATATCAAATCGTAATAGAGAAAACGGAGTAATTTAATCACGGTTCTACTTCAGGAGGTTGCAATTATGATTTTGTCCGTTTAATTCCTGGCACGTACTACAGCAACACAACAATCGATATCTTAATCATATTCTCGATTACCGCTCAGATATCTTGGTTAATCGTTCTGTTTCCTGGGAGGACATCATTGTATCTGTTCGCGTCCGATTGTATTGTAACAACACGTGTACTCCTTGCCGCTTGGGAAGCACGTAATTAACAATCAATTTGCAATTATTATAGATCAACGAGAAATACGGATATCGCGGCGCTAATAAGCGGCTAGGCGGCTGCAACTTATATAAATCCGACGTTTCAATTACTATTAATCTTGCGGCCAGGATAAGCCTGTGTTCGCTAACCAATAATAATAATCGTTCGCCATGTTTAATTACGAATCCTCGAATTTTCTCACTTTGTGCAGTGATTTGTATAAATTACGATAAATAGTATGTTAAAATGTAAAATACGCTACATATTTCGCAGAAAGATCTAAAGAAAGGCAAAGTTCTATACAGAAGAAAATAAAAAAGAAGAAAGATAAATTATACTAAAATTTGATAGTAGAAAAAATATATATTCTTTCTATTATTAAAATTTATAACAGAAAACCAACATTCGTTCTTGTATCTCTGTTCCTACGCTTTGTTTCAAGATTACGAAATAACGAAATTTTCGATAAAAATCATGAACGCGTGAATACGGGAAAAACACGGTTTTCGAGTTAAGCACAAATGGTAATGTAATTGCAACATCGAGAAGAAAAACAGGCGAAACGAAATATCGAGGAATTAAGTTCCGAACAGATTGTCGAGTTGCGTAACGATCCATTAAACGTTACGCAAGCTCACGGCGTCCCGTTGCGAATAAAGATGAATTGTATTTCAAAGAAAAGAAGCTCTAATCGTGTCAATCCTAATAATTGTAGATTAAAGTTCGCGCTTAATCCAATTATCCTTGTTGATTCATTGCAGACTGTTAGCAGAAGACTCCTGTCAACCACAGCACCACAAAACAACATGAAGCTGCAGGCTGGCCTAGATCGTCTCTACCAAGACATAGAAAAGCTGAAAAGTAAGTTGGAAAGGCTGTAGCATTAAATCGAGTGCAAATTACAGAAGAATGATGAGATCTAGAATCGTTAATAGGCTGCGGACGTTTACGCGAATTCTAAATAGAAACTCGTTTCATATTTCATAGTGTAAGAAAGTACTTTGCTTTATGTAGAGCTTGGAGTATTTTAAATATTTTCTACTTTTTGTATATTTATATTTTATCTAAATAAACGAACGATTATATACATTTAAATTTCTCATAAGTATCCGTAGTTAGATTCTTATTTAAAAATCCTGTGTTATCTAAATTTTATAACGATACTTCAAATAATTAAATGAGAATGTTCATAGTTTATATCATTCGAGCATTGACAATAATATTTGTAGTATTTATATGCAAAAGTATCGACTAGAAGAAAAAAGAAACGAAATATTCGAATTACCTAAATTTAATTATTTTAAATGTTAGAGTACTGCCAATATTTTGCATTGAATATTATTCAAGAATTTTCGTCAGTATTGAAACCTAATTTTAATGCTCTACAAATTGAGCAGATTTTTAATCGTCGAATATGGCTATGTTTTTATAAAAGATGAATTGCAGCCTGAAAAGGTTACCCGATAACGTTCTATCTGACATTTCGTATTAATAACTAACGTTGCACATTTACCATGATATGTGCGGTTGAATGCGTACCATTGATAAACGAATCCCCAAGCTATTTAAAAGTAAAGTTCATTCAACGCTCGAGCAACGCGAAATCTTTCATTTATTTCTGCGGTCATGTTAATTTCCTGTGCAAAGTTCCCACTTTCTTCATCCTGTTCGTTCAAATTTTGTTACCATTTATCCACGTCTAAAGATCCAAAAGTGCATAATTTATTTGTCCTGTTAACTAATTAATTTATCTTGAAAACTTTTACTTTTTATTTTTTGTTCGTAAATTTTTGATTAATCCCTTTTGAAAGATTCAATTCTTATCGTGTAAAATTAAAAACTAAAAAGCTATAAGTTGATTCGAGGAATTCAATTATCCAAAGACATTTAACATTTTGAAATATTAAATTTTTATCTCACCCAAGTTTTATTATATCCTTACGAGATATCGATAAATATTGCAGAAATTCATACCGACGCGAATATCCAAGTACGTCGCGTAAATTCTCGCAAACCTTATATCATGTACGATGTAATAATAATAATAATAATATAAAATGGTACAATGATACAATACTGTTAATTTCTGTTGAAATCTAATTCCTTTTTTTTTTCTAAAATTACATATAACGTTTCATTTGTATATAATTCTGACATCAATAATAGAGTTCTTTTAAAGCATAAGATTACGCGATAAAAATATTTTAGACACGCGATAATCAACTAAAGCGTTTGTTTTTCACAGGACTCGAAGCGAGACCCGCTGAAATTCTCCTACCGCCCCTTTCCGGTGGTACGGCAGGCGAGTTAGATTGCATTCTGTGCTGTCGACTCTTATGGAAACCCGTAACAACACCATGTGGGCACACGTATTGCTGGATGTGTTTGGATCGTTGCTTGGATTATTCCTCGGCCTGCCCTTTGTGCGTCACGTCTCTCGTCGATGTAAGTATAGTATGAACATATATGTATAATATTTTTTTTTATTATTTAATTTGTACTTCACAATTTGTCCATTTGGACATTTGGTAAAATTTTCTAACTTAATTGCTAAATAACACGTGGATGGCTATCCCCAGGGGGATACCATCTTCGGCTTTCGCTATTTTATTTCTTTAGTGAGGTCAGTGGGGTGTTTTCTTTTTAGTCTTCTTTCTATCAGAGTTTTGCTCGCTTCAGCAGCCAGCTGGTTTGCATGTGTTGTCGTTATTTTCTTGTATTTATATGTATAATATTTTCTTCCTCGTTTAAATCTATAGAACATATTGGACAAATCTACCTGGCGAAATTTGAAACATCCTATATAACGAGTACAAAGAATCATAAGACAAAAAGTTGATTTCGAATTATGTTGCGCGGAACAAAAGAACGTCAGGACGTGGAACACCTGTCCATAAATGAGATATAATGCTTCCTAGCGGTTAACGATGCTGCAGATTGAAATGATTATTGTTTGTGGTCGCCATGGCCACCGTTAGGAGCTTCCGCGTTCGTGGCATCATTACCAATTGTCCCTGTGAGCATCGTCGTTAATGACGTTAAATAAATTTTGCGGCTGGCAATCCCGTATCTTTCCTGGATCCCCTCCTCCCTCGTATTACGTTACATTATTACACAACGCCTCGCGACCGTTATTCCCGCATTGTTACTGCTTCTTTCTTTCATATTCTCCTTCCTTCTTCCTTAACGCGACGCTAAACGTTTATCAGTGTTGCTTCGTTCGTGTCGCTGTGATTCATGAAGTTTTTACGTGATATTTACACAAGTAATTCAGAAGAGTTAATAGAATCGAACACAGTCTATATTTGTCACAGTTTATGTATGGAGAAGTTATTAATCCTTTATGGAAAAATTCTGGAATTTAAAAAACGGCGAATGAATATTTTAGAAATACCCTTACGATGTTTTTAGATGTCACTGGTTGTTGGGTTTCTGTAATTCAAATGTGATTTTATATCCAAATGTGCTACACGGGTGTTTGTATCGATTGACAATTTACCGAACGCTGTTTCATTCACTGATGAATCATGTGATTCCTATCATTCTAATTATACACCGTTTCATTCATTACGCGGTACTTGTTTGCTTCTTCCTATTACATTATTACGTAGGTAAATTTAACAATACCCTCGAGATCGTCAATCGATATAAAGTTCGATCGACGACTTTACTGTAGCAAAACGTTCTTTATCCAACAACGTGCGTATTAATACACGACCCTTATCACAATGTAACGTAATTAATATAATTTCAATATAAATTTCATAAATATGAACGATGCAGTGCATCGAATTAACGTAGTCAGTCTGATCGAAACGACACCAGGATTCGATTAATTTCAAACAAAACATTCTACGTGCAACTCTCTGAAACATCCTATTCGTTATTAATGCCAGTTCTTCAGGGAGATGGTCACGAAACATGTCACGAAAGAGAAAGGTGCTGAGAAATTCTCATGAAAAAATCACGAATCTCAGCAGCGAGATGTTGAAGGCATCTCTCGAGAAGGACGACGAGGTTTCTGGTCGACTTAGCAGAGTGTCCTTTGCATTTTCAGTACTTGGCCAGCAGCCAAAAGACGGTGACGGACTTCGTCGAGAGGGCTTTGAAGACCGTGGCCCCGGCGGAATACGCCTCCAGGGCAGCCAGCCACCGATTAGAACTGGTCCAGGGACTTGGTCTCCTGGGCAGCGAGCAGATCGCGGTTTTTGTTTGTACCACGGCGTTTCCTTGTGTCGCTTGTCCCCTGTTTGTCTACGAGCCGAGATACAGGCTGATGGTGAGGAGATGCGTCGAGAGTGGCGTTCGCCAGTTTGGTATCGCGGCGTGTCTCAACAGAGAAGCAACGGGGACGAAGAGGTAATTGTCCTTTTAGCTTTCCTTCTCGCTTCTTCTTAAAATATATTCAGCGAAAGAGGTGGTAACGTGGAACGATCATTTTGTTTACTTACAAAGTAAGAGTATAGTTGAAGATTAGACTTTTCTTATCCTTTTTATTCTCTTAACAAACGTTAAGAATGCCATACTATGAGACAGTTCTTGAGTTCGATAGATGGTCCTTGTTGAAATAGAAAAACAAGTTGTCCGTTGAAGATATGGAAGATATAGAGATAGGCCACTCGATCGAGCTATAAATCGTTGATGTTTCGTACACATTGTATGGAGGCAGTAACTTACAGCTGAGAAATACTATTGCTTTAATGAAAACCGATATTCACGTTCTTCAAACATCTTGTCCATGTTCTGAGATACTGAAAACTTAATTTTAATAGCGATTCTTTGTTTGTAACAGATACGCGGAATACGGCACCATGCTTGAGATTCGAGATAGAGTTCTGCTGAAAGATGGTTGCAGCATTCTTAGCACAGTCGGAGGCAGAAGATTCAGGGTTCTCTCTGGAGGAGAAAGGGACGGTTATGACACAGCTCAAGTAGAATTCCTGAGGGATGCGATGGTTCAGGAGGATCAACTTTTGAATCTCTTAGAGCTTCACGACAAGGTGAAACATCGATAATTTATCATAGTTAATAACTTACCGCTAGAAGACTTACGTATTAACCCACGTAACGATATAATGATAATATAATATATAACATACATACGATAATAATGCACGTAATATATAACACACACTAACGTTATACGATCTTCAATAAAATTTTCCATTCTAAAATTAACCTAAAACTAATTAGAATTGCCATTTTATCACCTGTGTCAGAAAATATATAGATCGTGGCAACTAGGATTTTATAGATGACAAAAATAGACTGCCTCTGCTTACCGAAACTTAATATTTCCAGGTGAGAACGAAAGGAAGAAGATGGTGGGACACGGTGCCATTGTCCCAGCAATTAGAAATACAGCGAGTATTCGGTCGAATGCCAGACACCGAAGAAGATTGGCCACGCTTGCCGGACGGTCCATCGTGGACCTGGTGGTTGTTGGCGATTTTACCGCTTGGTCCCCAGCTGCAAGTGGGAATTCTTGGTACGACGAGTCTGGAGAAGAGATTAAGAGCTATCGAAAAGACTCTCGATCATATGGAGCAAAGGCAATTAACTGTCGCCCCAGCTCCATCCGAAGAAACCACCACTTCATCCAGCATATGCCGAGACGAGGGTGGCCTCACAGACACGACAGTCTCGGTGGTACAGTAACGTTAAAGGAACAAAGAATAAGAAGAAATTGGAAAGATGTCCTCTCAGGACAATTCGTTCAAATCATTTCGCCATAAGATGGTGATTTAATGGGATTCGACTTTCATTCGATGTACAAAGTACTTGGAGAATAGCTTATCGAAGATTACTACTTTTTACTCGGTATTTAATATACACGCATTATATCCGGAAGTGAGGCGAGGAAAACCTGTAGCTCGGTCGATCGGCAACCAGGTTCTCCGTGTGCATCGATTCCCCCACTTTTCTTCTTATACTTAACCCCGTTAGTTGCGTTTTAACTCGAGTACTATCTCTCTTTCTCTCTTTATTGGGTACTCGTTAAACTTACACAGCCAAGCGCCTTATCGACGGAACGATGATGGTGCAATTAGAAGAAGCGAGACTAGGATCGAACAAAGGGTAACATCGTTGTCATTCGAGTAGTCGTTACGTTCCACTAACGGAACCTAGTTAGAATGGGGGGTTGAAGCGAGAGATGTAAACGAAGAAATTGATCTCGTCGATTTGCGCGTTATAGCTCGTCCGGAATTAATTCGATCGTGCGTGTGATTATTCTAAGCAATACTACAAGCAACCCGCTCTTTTGCAATCTCGCTACGTGCTTCGACACATATTTTGTGACGTTTGTGTTTTCTGACAAGAGATTGATGACGGTGTAGCTGGACCGGTGCTGTCAATGAACGAAACTTGTTCGTATTTTTCTCTGCGCATAAAAATCACTATGTCCTTAAGGGAATCCAATGTATTTACTAGTATGCATTACGATACATTTAACATGGTATCAGTTATTGTTCCTATACTGCATATAACAAGAGAGAAGCAACGAACGAAGTGACAGCTTTCGCTTTAGTTTCTTTGACAGCACTGATTTCTCACTGGTCTCTTTGAAATAGACCAAATAACACAGAGTTGATACGTTCCGTGCTGTACGACAATTTCAGAATCATCTGCTAAAATTATACTAGGAAATTTGATTATAGATAGTAACCAATTCCTAATCTTTTAACCTTTTCTAAACTTACTTAACTTTTGAATCTATCTATTAGCAATAAATTAAAAATTATACTTCTTTGGCTGATGGAGCCTTTGTCTTTCGTATCTCTCGCGTGCCATCGATAGTGTAGCTGACACGGAACGTGTCAAACAATACGGTGAGACTCATTCCTACTTTTTGAACGATAAGTTAATTTCGGGCAAGCTATAACGCAAGATCACCATATTCTCGATATTTATTACAAAATTAGCTGGACTATCGATAGCCGATCGGGTCTCACAAATACACGTTTTATATTCGAAACTCGCCTTTAGCGTCGATAGGAATATCGAATCGAGAATGTTAAAAACTCTTAGCCAATCATCGATGAATCGACCAAAGTAGACGATAGAGTCACATATCCGAGATGAAAGGAGGGATATCGTTTACCTCGGTAAGGCGTGACCGTGTTCTTCGCGCTGTTGCAATACGCAAATCTGTTCTTCCAGATAATATTATATATACATACATCTATATGTATACACACACATTTATGTATACATGAGCATATTATACGTTGCAATCAGAGGTACGCACGTCGTCGTCGTTTACGCTTATGTTGTTCGTACCCGACGAGAACTTTTTATCTTCGAAACGAATCGCGCGAATATATACTCATAACGATGGTACAATGATAGAACGAGAAGCGAGACGTACATATGTATTTCGTCGTGAGTTTGCTGAGTACAAAACGTTCGTCGGATGTACGCACGATTAGATCAGCGTGTTTTAGACTCTATCGTGCGCGCATCCAGTTTTAGCTCGTTCGAATTGGCCGATCTTGAGCTTTGGGGCGTGAAGAGCTTTTGTCTTTGATGTTTACGAAAGTCGAATAATTTTTTTCAGCGTATTTTTCTTTCTATGCAAAATGCATTTTTGTAGTATCTAAATCAGAAGTAGGCAAACTGTACTTGACAAACTTTGACATACGTTGAGAAAGAAAGCACGAATGTGTTGCTTAAAATAATTAAAGGATCATGTGCCTGAGTATAAAATTTCCGAGGAATTTTGAATTTACAATTTTAGAGAACGAAACGAATTTCATTGGCAAAAAGAAAGAAAACTAAATAAGTTAAATATAATTGGAAACTTATAGAATTTTTATTAAAGAGTAGATCTATTTGTATAAATGATCTTTTAATTATTATGAGTCATATATTCTGTTTGCACTTATATTAACGTTTAAGGGGTCCAATGATGTTTGATAACTGAAATGTTTTTACGCGTCCCATGGTGATAGATACCAAGGAAAATTGATAAATATAGCGATCGAGTTAGATCTAGGTGATGTTAAATTCGGAGAAACGAGAAATTTTAGGTGGAACGTTCTATTTTCACTCAGCTTCTCGTAATGAGCCATACTTGTTGAAAAGGAATTTACAACAACGACCAGTTTATGTGGCAAAGCGCTCTTCATGTGGCACGAAACTCAATTTTTTATACTGTCCGGCCTGTATTCAGAACGCTCTAGTAGAACAAACTATACTCCTTTTCTTTCCACAAAATAGAAAAAAGAAGAAGAAGAAAACGAATATAATCTATCATAAATATTAATACGAAATTCTTTCAACTAAATCTTCTTCCAATATCTCGTCGTTGATGTTTTTAACGTACCGATTTATATTTATAAAAATCTGTCGAAAAAGATTGAAATTCTAAAAAGAGGATTTATATACTATAAGCAATCGTTGAGAATTGATAATTATCTCTTAATCAAAATTAGAAGCGTAATGTTGATAATCACAACTATTCTCATCGAGTAAACTGTAATTTGCGTCCAAGCTGAAAATTATTCTGTCGTTGCACGATAATTGAAGAGTATATTCGAGAGTATAATATTTTTAACGATTAATTTCCAACCTGGTTTTCCAATAGTGGCAAACTGCCCGTGAAACAAAGGCGTATCGTTTAGTAATAATACAGTGTTATGAATACGAGCCTTTAAGTTTATTCCGTCGCTCATAAGACTTCTCGACTACGGTAGCGTATAGTAATTTATTTTCATGCGATTTTTTAAACGTCATTCGAGAGACACATATAACGATCATCAGAAGAGCTAGGGAACGTCATATCAGTCATGCAATCAAACGTACGGAAGAAACGAAGAAAGGAGAATAAGAAAATATGAAAAAGAAAGAAAAGAATCATACGCGTCTGTTGTCCATGATAATTGATTATTCTTATTGTTATCGTGAATTAATATTATTATTATTACTATTATGATTATTCTAATTATTATTACAAATTAAGAAGAGTACTATCACTATGAAGCGAGTACACCACTATTAGCTTTTAGTATCGTCGATAATAATATTATCGAAAGCGAATAACGACAATTGACTGCGAAATTGGCATTATTCGATACGCATACACCTAACGTATATATTTCCAATTTCTCTCACTCGAGAATGTGTGTATGTGTGAGTATGAAAGAAGAAGAAGAAGAAGACGAAGACGAGGAAGAATAAAAGGAGAACAACTTTTTTCATCGCACGTTTTCTAATCGATATAATAATAATAATAATGTAACGTTTCGTCTTCAAGAAAAAAAAAAAAAAAAAAAAATCGAAGGGACAGAGATGGTGTGTCCCTGGTATCTTTAAATTTATATTCTCTTCTCTAGACTTTTACGAAGTTGTGAATCATGCATTGTGATATTACCGTATAGCCTACCTATTGTATATTGTTATAACATAATATTACAAAATAGTATGTAATGTCACGCAACTTTCCATTTTTACTTCGACATTTCTATATTTATCTTCATCTCTTCATATGGAATTATTGTAATAAAAATATCGATGAAATCAAAATGTTTCGAGGATACTTCGTTTTACCTTGACCTGGTTTGTTCGACTTTCAACGTAGGCCGAGTTTCTACCTGAACGAAATGTCGCTTATAACCTTATAATCGGTATGACATTAATTGATTGATTTAAAGAGAAAAAAAAAACATTATAAAAGAGATTTCTGGAAATAATGTTCGCGTGAATACATTTAATGGAATATCGCTGATCAATAATTTTCGAAAATAATAAAATATGAGAAATGAGAGATCTTCACTTTCTTTACAAAACATTATTTACAGAAATTACAAGAACCGAAGAAGACGAGATAAGACGAAACAAAATAAATAAATTACTTGAATATTTCCAACGAAAAGTTTCTGTTTGCCTATCACCCCGTCACACAAATCTTTCAAAAATATCGTCAGAAAGATAAATCTTTTCTTTGCGTAGAAACACGAAGAAAAGATTTGGTTTTGGTTAATTTCATTTTATTGTTATTTCCGACTGCAACTTTACTCGTGACAAAGTGTCAATTACGAAGCAGCTTCAGGGCGAACGCGGTGGCTTTTCGGATTCGGACACGTCGAGTATGAGCGGTAAGCTCGAATACCTGGAAAAGTATTCGGTAGCGCCTTCGCCAAGCAGAGATTACTACGGGTTAAGAGTGTTGAACGACCAGGTGCTGACGAATAAATCGCATTCTCGCGATTCTGCCTCGTAACTTCGCTCCTTTTGCAGGTGACACTCTATCTCTGGCGAATCTCGCACGGTCCTCACAAAACACCCATCGTACGAACCTCCGGTTTCGTTGATTTCAAGCAAGACCATCGATTGCAGGACGAAATTCGACGTATTTTTGGTACACAGTCGAGGAATCATTATTGAGTAACTTTTCGCGGAAAATTTGTCATTTAACGTTTAATGTTTATCTGATACGTTTAGTAGCTCTCGAAAGAACAATTCGTTCAAAAATATTTTATTTTCTACAAATACTCTGTTAATTTTTTAATTTCTTGACGCTTTTGAACGTTTGACGTTTGATATTTGTATACGTTGAAATATTTATTGGGTTAGGAGCGTGAAATTTTTCATTGAATTGTTCGTAAAGATGTCACTTAAGTTTAAGTTGATATTATCTGATCGCTCGACTTTTTGAACGTTTAAAAAGCGGCGAATTAAGGAAGTAAAATGCTTTTTGTCTCGGTTTTTTTTTTCTTTTGACAATTTTTACAAAATATTAGTTTCACTATGGAATTAAAATTTCACTATTAATTAAAATGCTTCTTGTCTCGGTTTTTTTTTCTTTTGACAATTTTTACAAAATATTAGTTTCACTATGAAATTAAAATTTCACTATTAATTAAAATGCTTCTTGTCTCGGTTTTTTTTTTCTTTTGACAATTTTTACAAAATATTAGTTTCACTATGGAAATACCACGCTATAGCTTCATCGTAGAATTCCGTTTAATTTTCCATGTTGTTCCAATTCTATATGTTACCATTTATATACGATATTTTAGGAGAATATTTGCTAAAGCACGTAAGAAACATCACTTCCGGGAGAAATACGTTATTGACATTGCCAAGGTGTCTGATTAATAAATTAATCAAATATCTTTCGGTACAAGACATCATCAAATTAACATCCCTGTCGCGTGTCTCCAAAGAGGTAACAGAAATCAAAGAAATTAATATTCAGCCTTACCCTTCCTGCCTCTTCCTTCCAAAATATTTAGATTTTCGATGATAATTGCGTGTGGGAAACACTGTACAAAAAATACAGACCATTAACAAGGAACAGATACGACAGATTTAATACCACGTATAACTGGAAACAATTGTTCCAATTGGCTCAAGCGCAAGAATCAACCTACGATCAAAAAGTAATCTCGTCATTGTTACCGATTTTGAAGCGCGCGATATTCATCTTTGATTTATCATCGATCGGTTGTTCCAGATGCTGCGAAATCGCGCAAACGCAAAACAGAGACCGGCAAACCCAAAAATTGAAAATTTACCGAAAGTGAATGCGAGATCGGAGAATTCATCGAAAGCGTATCAAAAAATCGAAAATCCCATGAAAATCTCTGGTTCGAGTACTAAACTAACATCGAAGGTCGTTCCGCCAGAAAATCAGACGAAGAAAACGGCTGAAGTATCTCGTAGAAAGAACACGCAGAACTCTGTTTCGAGAAAATTGTCCGACAATCGTCTTAACGAAATTACGATCGATAAAGAAAAAGTAATCTCAGAGAGGAAAACTTCTGCCATTAAATCGCTGCAAGTAACCGGACAGAAGAATATAAAGGCGCTGAAAGATTACTCGGTCGCTACTAAGGTCAATGCCAAAGTAGACAGCAAAGATTTGATCGGTAACAAGGTCGTTGAAACAAAGTCGAGCAAAGTTCAGAATAAAATGGCTAGGAAGATCGACACGAAGGCTAGTAGCGTGAGTCTCAAAATGCTGGAGGATAAATTAAATAACGTTAAATCGAAAAGTTCGACAACACCGAAGGTTAATAAAACTGAGAAGCCAGCTCCGCGTTCGATCCAGGGTGACCAAGTTAAACCAAAATCCAGGGGGAAAACGAAGAAAATCGGTCATAGCAAGTCTACGATCTTGAGTACCAGCGCGGATCTTTTGAACGATCATTCTCCTATTAAGGACGACAGTTTCGATCTGGTAGATCTGATCCAGGCTAGCTTGAAAAACATTCGTAGTCCAAGAAGTATATTCGATTATAGCTTCAGTTGTATCGAAAAGACGAAATCTTGCGGCGGTGACACGACCACGCAAGAGATTAGTCGCAAGATGACAGACCATCCGAGAGCCTTGAAAAGTGGTCACATTAAAGCGGCTCTTGATCGATTATCAGAGAAATCCGAGCCCGTCACCGCGAAATCGATAGATTCTGCTAACAAAGGCGAACTATCGTATGGATCCGTCACGCCCAACTATGCTCTAATGTCGTTGAATTCAGAATTGAAAAAATCGACAGAGTTAAATAAGAATCGTAACGTTATCGTGCCAGAGGAGAAGGCAGAACATTTTGAAAGATATGGAATTTATAACAAATATCCAACGCCAAGACTACCGGACAAAGAACGGAAGAAGTCGCCTCCTGCAAAGGAAATGGATAAGATGAGCGTTCTACGTTCGCTGGGAACGAGAAGTTTGCGTGGTAAAAGCGTGAGCTCTAACTCAACGGCTGAGGTAAATCGATACGAATCGAGGAAAACGATCGATAACGTTTATAAGTATTGATGCGTGTTCACTGTCGTGGTGTTCTCCGGAGAATATTTTTTAAATTGTAACAATTGTACGTGTATATATTTGGTAAAATAAATATTAGCGAAAGCTAAAATGCATGTCTAAAAGTATCGTACCACGCGATAATCTGTTACACGGCAAATAATATGATTTCAAGACGAAGGAATTATGATACGAATAAATTTTTATAGGCGTGTTACGATAGAATAGGAAGAAATTATGATTCCTTATTTACAATGCATTTAATTTGAAAAATATTGCTATATTCGAAGCAATTAACATCGAATCTCAGTAATTATCTAAATTGCTAAATTATACGTTTTTGCCTCTATGAGATTTTAAGACCAACGTCGTAAGTCGATTTAGTTTTATTATAGTATCGAACTTTGATGGTTTTGGTAGAAGTAAACGGTTTTCATAAGAAATCATCTCAATGTTGAAGAAATTTATTAGTTATTATCTTTTCTCGCATTAACAATTTCACTGGAAATGCGGACAGATATACAAAATAATCATCGAGCGATGCTTGTATTTAATGATATGTCTTTTTAAATACAAACACACTTACATGAGATATCGAACGAAATTTTAGTAGCTTGTTCTATGCATAAAGATCTATAAAAGAAATGATACAAGATAGCGTGTGTAAAGTAGTCTGAACGTATAATTAATTTTAAAGCGAGAAGTATCTTCACATTTTAACACGTTTCATCGTCAGTTGCGACATCGTTACTCTAGAATAGAATTAGCGAGCTTTAACTGAGAAATCTGCTAACATTTTTCACCAAACGTTCTACAAGCGTCGTCTATAGTTACTGTGCTAACTATGATCCGAGCTTTCTTGCACAATTTAACTATATTACATCAGTGAATTCACAAGTGACAAGTAGTAAATTATAAACTTCTGTACTCATATAGGTTTTATATTTTTTTTCATCAAAAAAGACGATCAGATGGCTTGTAACTTGTAATATTAGTTCAAGTATAATAATATTGTCAACTAATACAATTATTTATCAACTAATAGGTAATATTAGTAAATTGATAAATTGCAAGTTCTAGATCATAAATATCTCTTTTTACGACCCTATCATTTTTCATATAGTAGGATAATCTAACGGTATTACGATCTAATAATATTAGTTCGGTTGTGTGCGTGCAAGGAAGCTCCGACATTTTGTAACATATAGAAATGCTATTTGAATTTATAAAACAACCGATATATCCATATTAAAAGTGTCTTGCTTTCGATAGACTTTTATCGTTATCGTGTTACTTGAAAAAATTCGCTTTGCAAATATCGCGCTCTTAGCAATCTCCGTTAAAGATCACGAAATTTACCCTTTGCTCGTACAGAAATAACGTTCTCGTCGATCATCGCTACAAACCGATTATCAATATCACACGAATTCGTCCACGTAATTTATTGTCCGTTTACGCTTATGTCTTAAGTTCGATTTGGACATAGAAGCCTGGCAAATAAACTAAACAAATTCAACAATTTTGTTTCAACTTTCACGGAGAAACCGAGAATACAATTAAGTTGTTTATAATATGTATATTTACAGAGATTTAACCTATCGGAATTAGAAGAAGAAATTTAAAATTTTCGGAGACTACTTAGAAACAAAATCGCAAGTATGATTCCGTAATAATAACAATGATAATAACATAATAATAATAATAATAATAGAATTATTTTGATATTTAAATATAGCAAATCATTTTTAATTGCAGCAGTTTTATTATAATCGCGGAATCCTTTTCACAGTTTCACGGAGATTCTCGTCTTCATAGAATTCGATTTACAAGTTCTGTTTAGTTAATGGTAGGAACAGTATACAGCTTAAATTCATTAATTTACATATATCGTTTAGTTTAGCTGCGTCAGATGGTATCACAACGGCATTTGTTTTGGTGTTTGTTGTATGATAAAATTGACATCTTTGCTCATTTATACTCCACTGAATTCGATATTTTAATTGACAATTTTGCAACGATTTTCTCTTGCGAATCGCAGTTCGATAAGTCGATACCTTTTCAACAAAGTATTTCCATGGATCCTTAGATTCATGTTCAGCAAAACTACCGCCAGGGCTCGGTCTCGTCGAACATTCTCTCTATGTTGTCACGAAGCATCTTTTCTTGCTCTGTAAATATGTACATTCTGCTTAACGAAAAGAAAAAGATTCTATTTTTACGAAGAACGGAAAGAAAAAAGTAATTTTTTATTTTACTCATCATAAAGCAGCACGCATATATAATACGATACGTACTACTACATTGTCGTATAGCTTTGACGTCTAATATCGTGGCTATTAAATACTTGTGTACATACAGTGATAGAGTATAGTAATAATAGGTACTATACACATACATACATCGGTATTTAGTACTATTAATAGTAATACTTCAAAGCATAATGATGTCAAAGCGATAAATGCACAAAGTATACACTTCAGGTATTTGTAAAGTTAGAATTCAGATAAAGAGTACTCATAATGAGCGTCCTTTGATTCTACGTTGTTGTTATTAATTGATGAACTTACCTTCCGTTAGATTGGCGATTACACATTGCTTCCTGAGAAATTCTAAACACAAAGTACGTGACAGGCCAAAGGCGTGCATGTTACATGTGAACGTCCTGAAAAACGAAATTGTTTAAAGATAACATAAAGCACAAGTTCATCGAACATTCTGTTGAATCTATTTACCCTAATTGTCCAAAGACGATATTAGCCTGAAACTTTCGATCCTCGATAGCGATTGCCTCCTGATCTAGAGACTTAGGCCTCGGAGGAACTGGCCTCGAAGCTCTTTCACATTGAACCGCGTCGAAGAAAGCCGCCGTCCAGAATCTCATCGACGTCCATATGGGTTGTACTCTCAAATGTGTGTACAAGTACTCGCGATATGGCTCCAATCCTGGCACTTCGACTAATTGAATCCGATTAAATTAATTCTAACGTATATTGTGATATGTATGAAATGTATAGTTTCGACGTTCATTATTTGTAATCTACGCTGTCTGCAGTATAGAAAATTCAACAAGTACAGGTATTCGTGATATGGCTCCAATCCTGGCACTTCGACTAATTGAATCCGGTTAAATTAATTGTAACGTATACTTTGATATATACGAAATGTATAATTGCGATGTTTCTTATTTGTAATCTACGCTGTCTGCGATATAGAAAATTCAACAAGTACAGGTATTCGCGATATGGTACCAATTGTGGCACTTCGACTAATTAAATCCGGTCAAATTAATTCTAACGTATATTTTGATATGTATGAAATGTATAATTTCGATGTTTCTTATTTGTAATCTACGCTGTCTGCGATATAGAAAATTCAACAAGTACAAGTATTCGCGATATGGCTCCAATCCTGGCACTTCGACTAATTGAATCCGGTTAAATTAATTCTAACGTATATTTTGATATGTATGAAATGTATACTTTCGATGTTCATTATTTGTAATCTACGCTGTCTGCAGTATAGAAAATTCAACAAGTACAGGTATTCGCGATATGGCTCCAATCCTGGCACTTCGACTAATTAAATCCGATTAAATTAATTGTAACGTATATTTTGATATGTATGAAATGTATAATTTCGATGTTCATTATTTGTAATCTACGCTGTCTGCAATATAGAAAATTCAACAAGTACAGGTATTCGCGATATGGTATCAATTCTGGCACTTCGACTGATTAAATCCGGTCAAATTAATTCTAACGTATATTGTGATATGTATGAAATGTATAATTTCGATGTTTCTTATTTGTAATCTACGCTGTCTGCGATATAGAAAATTCAACAAGTACAAGTAGTCGCGATATGGCTCCAATCCTGGCACTTCGACTAATTAAACCCGGTTAAATTAATTCTAACGTATATTTTGATATGTATGAAATGTATAATTTCGATGTTCATTATTTGTAATCTACGCTGTCTGCAATATAGAAAATTCAACAGGTACAGGTATTCGCGATATGGCTCCAATCCTGGCACTTCAACTAATTAAATCCGATTAAATTAATTGTAACGTATACTTTGATATATACGAAATGTATAATTGCGATGTTTCTTATTTGTAATCTACGCTGTCTGCGATATAGAAAATTCAACAAGTACAGGTATTCGCGATATGGTACCAATTGTGGCACTTCGACTAATTGAATCCGGTTAAATTAATTCTAACGTATATTTTGATATGTATGAAATGTATAATTTCGATGTTCATTATTTGTAATCTACGCTGTCTGCGATATAGAAAATTCAACAGGTACAGGTATTCATGATATGGCTCCAATCCTGGCACTTCAACTAATTAAATCCGGCTAAATTAATTCTAACGTATATTTTGATATGTATGAAATGTATAATTGCGATGTTTCTTATTTGTAATCTACGCTGTCTGCAATATAGAAAATTACGTAAAAGACAGATCTAAATACCTTCGTGGTAAAAAGTAAAGCACATGTTCATGAGACTTTTGGCAGGTGCGAAATCATCCGCCTCGTGACATTCGAAAAGAGCCACCGCGAAGTGTTGAGCTAAAGAATAAAACGATGCTTCTGTTACACAGGGGCGTGCTCTCCTCGCGTTCACCACCCTGGAGAACCATATCCTACCGGATTCTGTCTGTGTGAAATGAAATCGGCACATTATTTCTCTTCTTTCACGACCATTGTATTTATACAAAGTTTAACAGATAATATATATACACATAATAGATTTGAACACGTACAAGAACCATTTGGCCGAAACTTGCTTTTTGCTCCTGATCGATGCTATTCGGTGCATCGAATAAAAGAGGTACAAAAGCTTTCATAAAATCCGCCGCAGCTTCCTCAGATTGACTATCCGCTGATAAACTAGAAGCCCAAGATTGGACAGATCCCGACGAACCTAAATTACAAGACCCAACATTATTTCTTATTTAAATTTCAAATTATTCGGACAATTAACTCGTAAACCTTGGTGACGAAAGTAAGTTAACTCATAGCTCGAATTTCCAATTTCTTAGATATAATAATTTCTTTATTTATAGTTCCTCTATATTTTAACTCGTCTGCTGTGTATACATTATTATATTATAAATTGTAATTATATTTATGCTTGAAAGAATTATTAAAAACACCCGTGATTCGATCGTGATTCGATCGTGATCCGTCTTTGCTAACTTTTAATTTTACATTATTATAGAAATTTCCGGTTGACGGATGACCAAATCAACAGGTTAGTATTCAAATAAATTTTACCTGATCTCTGCCATAATCTGCGGCCGTCCATGTTCGAGTCTAAACTTGTACTAGGTCCGTAACCATCCTGATCGCTCATCGAGTCGCTGCTACAAGGCGGCATATCTGAAATAATATTCTACAGGAAACAATCGCCTAATTAGGTGGAAGCGTATCTACGGCTCCCCTAATTAATACTCGAGACTGGTGCGTGTGCCAAGTTATTGTATTGCTTCAACACCTCTGACAATATGTCTAATCTAATTTTTGAAACAAGGAACACACAGGGATGATACAGTGATGCTATCGTACTATCAGAAATTGTAATCAGGTATACGTGTACTATAAGGATTAAACCTGATTGAACAAGCTAAATTTCTGGCTTTTAAAAGAGGTAGCCTATACAAGGGTACACAATAAAGAGGCAATTAAGTTTCAATTGGGTTAGATGGTGTTTTAATTTAATAGGTGTAAGTAACAGGATTGTAGGCGCACTTTCAGAATTAATTACGAACGAAGGTCTCTTTGGTTTATTTCTCGAGATAATTTTATTTAATTTTCTATCAAAACTATGTAGCAGATCTTTTCTTTTATTGTGGAGAATAAAATATAAATTCTAGGCAATGAAAATATATTAATAGATAGGTAAAGAAGTTTCTAATAAACGATTTTTTAAAAGTAAAACACGTTAGAAAATATATTAATGTTCGACAATTATCATGTATCATGTGTTTCTTAGGTAAAGCTTGAATAATAAACAATTATTAATTATTAAATAATATATATTCGGTAACTAAATTTACAAAGGAAACCATTATCTCCTATTTTCATTGGAATCTTAATATATTCAGAATTTATTAAAGTTGAAACTCGGTTTTATCTGGGAAACTAGAAAGCACGTACGAGGTTCTGTCTAAGTTTTTATACCGCATGACACCAAATATTTACATACAGGAAGATTCACGTGAAAGCGTACAACGATACGATTTTCCATCGAGAAACACAAAACTTCAGGAACCAGGGATCTATTTGCATTGTTGCTTTTGTACCGACAGAAAAGTTGCGATATGTCAGTTATTCATTCGTGTTTCGTATATTTCTTATACATATTTTGTAAAATGAACCGCGGAACAGCGTAAAACAGTTTGAAGTACAGCAGAACCTGTATTATCAGAACACCGATTAACCGGACGATCGATTATCGGAATATCGATTAATGGAAAATTTGAGAATAGTCCTGCGCAGCAGTGATTGGTAACAGAAGAGAAACTGAAAGATGTTATATTTTTATTCGACAAATTTTCTGTTCGATCGAGAGAAATAATTAAAAGTAAGTAATCTTTCGAAAAAGAAATCAAATCGCAAAGAAAAAAAGAAAATTATAATCGATCTGTTCTCGTACGAAGATAAAGTCATTCGATTATTCAAATAGCGTGTATTACTCTTAGTTTCAATAGCCTAGGTTCGTCCTTGCTTTCAATAGCAACTTTACTATCGATACGGTGAAAACACCGAAAGGAAACGAAGGGTTTGTGAGAAACGAACGAAACCTGTGACGGTTCACATACATATTTACATACAAATCAACGTTCATTTACCTAAACGAAAAACGACCGTCTGATAGCGGGTCGGGGCCCTTGCTTCATGACAAAGAGAAACAAAAATATATTATATAAAAACGTTCTTTCTAAAAATAAACTTACTGTACATATATTTTCATGCGAAAATAAACGTTTCGGAAATAACGAAATTTAGAGAGACAGATACCTATATTACTCGAAGGATTTAAAAAATATTAAAAATGCATTCTTTTAGAAAGAAGGGAATTTTCAATGTTACACCGAATTCATAAAAATATAAGTATACGTAATTAATGAACATTCGTGTACACAATCTTTTTTTTTGTAATATTTAACGAAGTAAGATATTTTTGTAGCTGCTCACCTCCCCTGTAGTTCAATTTATCGAAAGGATCAGGCCCTGTAGCCTTGATATCTCTTTCTTCAAGGGGTTCTATACTTTCTTCACTGTCCCTATCGGGGCTGTTATCTTCCTCTACTTTATGCTCTTGTCTTTTGGTTCCGGCCGATCTCGACGAGGCTATTTCCTCGTAGGTCATACCCGGAGGATATTTTCTCATACACCTCGACATATTGGCGCTACCCTGACGCTCCAGTTTATGCCTCGCGATTGCTTCGTAGTCTTCGTACGATAATCCTGTACCAAACCTGTATAAAACAAGAAATTGTGAAATTTCAAGGAATATCGTAGGTTTAAAAAAGATCGAGAATATTTCTCGAAGATATTTTACGTTTAAAAGATATCAAGAATATTCATCGGCAATATGAACGGAAGTTTCTAAAATATCGATATCCGTATGACCTCGATATACAATATATAAAATGCAAACGCAAATACGTGAGAATTTTATTAGAAATTTATTAAAAAATGTCTCTCGGGTACAAAACAACTTTTTCAGAAGGTTAAAAGTAAAGATACAGTTTGAAATGCACGAAACATTAAATTCGCAATACTTATCTAGCTGTCATTTGTTACTGTCACGTAAAGAAGAAACGATAAACATAACCAGGCGTATTTTCTTGCATATGAAACTAGTGCACCTTATCGATCATCTATTATGTATCGTAATTTGCATTTCAGTTAAGGCGCAAACCGCTTAAAGTAAAAATAGGATAGATAAAAAAGTGACATTTTATTTCAATAATAAAATACCTTTATATCGTTTCATTTATTTTGAACGTTTCTTCAAATTATTATTTATATGTGTCTCTGAAGATTTTACGAGCAATACATTCTCAAGGCAGTCGATTATTATGATATTGAGGAAAATATTGCACAGATTTCTCAATAGTAAGCAATACGCGTGAACAATATTTTATCAAAGTCATAACTTAAAGGATATTAATTAAATCGTAAAAGAAAATATATATTTCTCAGTATAATAAGATGAGTAAAATCAAAGTAAGCTTAGAGGATGCCCAATTACTCTTCACACCTCTGATACACCTTATTCGTGCTGCCTTAGAACTATTTAGCAATAGATTCGCGAGACAGGAGTTTACCTTGGGAGCCTTAATTTTCTTCTAGCCAACTGTTCTTCCGGATTGGAAGTCTGAGGTGGTGCTTGTGGCGAAGATGGCGACGTCGACGGCGTCGTGGTCAATTCACTTTCTTCTAAACTGCTACTTAGAACGGATCCTATTCGGCTACCCAAACCCTGAAGATACTCTCCGCTGCCTCCCAACGCAGACTTGACGGATCTGAGTGCACCTCTGGTGCGTCCAATTAGGGACGCTCCACCGGTGGATGGCAGAGCCGTAGTTACATCCACCATCTTCTGTAACAGACAAGTACAACAATCTTCTAAGTATTTAAATTAGACTTCATGCAAATTGCAGTTCTTCAGCATCTACCAACGAGTATAACGATGGAGGCTCGTGCTTTCGACTTTTACTATCCTTTGTTCTGTTTTCTAAGTCAGCTTCTATATTCGTAAATTTCTGAAAATTCTCTTTTCTTCAAGATTGCAGAAGTTTAATTTCGTAGGCTGCAAATTAGGAATTAGAATGAACGAACGGTAGTAGAAGAAAAATTTATCCAGAAGAATTTGAAGCGAAACATAGTACGTATTAGGATTTACGAAATTAAGTACATACAAATGGAATTATAAATGATTTTGATAGTATTCGAATGTTTATTTCCAATAAATAAATAACAGATTCTCTTTTAAACGTTTTTCAATAATCGTTGAAATTGCAAAGTAGAAAGGTTTCTTTGCAACAAACACTCTATGTATATCATATCAAATTTCATGAAAATTACAGTTCTTCAGTTCTATCCATAAGTTTAACAACATGTACTTCGTTCTTCTGATGTCTGGTATAATGCGATGTTTTATAGCAATATTTTGCAATAATATTAGGTTGTCCGAAAAGAGTCTTTCTTTCGCAAACGTGTTTTTTACAACAGTGCACCTTCGTACAAACGTGAAACCGAGTCTGTGAAATGTTTATCTCAACAGAACAAAATGGATCGTACGTAATTCGACAAAATAATATAAAATAAAAAACGTTGTGCGTCTATTATTTCCTCATAAAACGAAAGAAACTTTTCAGACAATCTAACACACAGTATCAAGTATATAAAGTTGAAATTAAAAACGCTATTTACGTTATTAATCTAGATCCATTAGGTGTCATTAACCACGTGAATACATTCTCTATATTCGATGTGGTAAACTGTAAAAACTCAAAAAACCCTTCGTCTAAATTTGAACATTATAACAAACTTTAATCAATACCAGTTTTCCAGATGGTTGCTCGCTAATCATCAAAAGAATCCATTGCCTCTATCGAGCCGTATTGCAGTCAATTTGACGTAATATCAGTGGAAAGCATCTTCGTTCGTAATGAGCAATGAAGTTCGTGACTCAAATCATGAATATATTATCTGCAAATTCGTGCGAGCGTATTATCTTCTGTTCGACAAAAATTCTGTCACCTAACGAGCATTGTTTGGATTTTGACAAGCAGTGAAAAGCTCATTGAAAATGTATGTAGGTCAACGAGGTACGTACGGAGCATCGTACGCAAAGCGATAAACGTCTGCAGGGAAACGTTTGCTGAAACGAAAAAACGTAAAACACTTTTCGTACGAAAAATGTAAGATCAGTTCGTAATGAATAAAATACGTACTTTTGAGATTAATGAAATTATTCTTAAACCGACATTGTTTTTATAAAAACAATTACATCGGAATTTATAAAATCATATCATTTAGAAGAGATATTGTATACAATTTATGAAAAATGAACGCAGAGGAAGAATTATTAAAAACATAAAATGATTATATATCGCTAAGAACGAAAAGAAGAAAATAATTTGAGAATTATTAATGGTTGTCAGAATTTCTCTCACATTTTATGTCAAGGTTCCTCGTAATAACTGTTTGTGATTATGTTAACCATGTTTTTTTAGTATAGTTACGTAATAACAAGTTTTTGGTTGCAACACTTTATCTTATAGCGTCCATGTAAATGAATGAAAATCACGTAACACTTCGAATATGATTATTCGACGCGTATTCCAAATAAACTGCAAAATTCATCGTTATTCGCTTTTGATATATTGTTTTTATTATTCGGTGGTTATTGAAATTTCGTGTCCCGTAAAAAATTCGCTCGAAATCCATCATTGAAGGAAAATTATGCTTCGATATGTACATAGGTATCGATAATTTGTATTATTGATTTTCCTATTTGGAATAGCACCTAGTAGTATCATATAAAGTCACACAAGTAATACTAAGAAAACATTATTATGTTGAATATTGACAAGCATCGTTTTATCAGTCGTATCGGTGCAAAGGTGATAAACTTATTTATCGTTCCTGCAAGACGGAAAGGTCTTTGAATAGGAATTTACGTCAAGCAAACTAAATGCACGTGGACAAATATAAATGTGTTTGAAATTCATGATAGATTACTTTTACACGTGAAGCGAAGCAAACATAAATAAATAAAATAAGTGTACGACTTGATAAATGGAGAAAAATGTACAAGTCAAATATAAGCAAACGTCGTATTATCAACTTATATTATATACTTATATTTTTATCATAAGTTATTTTATTATTATTATTCGCAACATGTATTGCACTAATATACGAAACATATATATAGTAATTCATTTTTTTAAATTTATTCTGCGATAATCAATACGTAAATATATTCTCAAAATGATTGACGACGTACAAGAGTTTGTGGAAAGATTCAAATGTTCGATAGAAACCTACGATATCAGATTTTCCACAAAGAGAAAATTTATACCAATTGAAGTATACGATACAAAATTATTTCGTACCACGTACTGTAGAAATTATTTAATTAATTTTTGATCTTTATATCAAACACTCGATTTTACACGTTTGATTTAAAATACAATTTAATTAGTGAATGAAAATCTTCTGAAACGATTTAATTAATACACTCCTTCATTGTGAAAATAGTAGAAAACTATATCTGTATATAGTAAAAAGACGTTACGTATTTATTATCTGCACAAACAGTTCTTATCGTTAGTATTTCTCTTACCTCTGGTTAGTAGATACTCGTATTTCTGCTTGTACAAATGCAAGTAAGATTTCATTCTAAATAGAAACCGTATAATGAAGGAAAATGCGAGTAAACAGGTGTGACGATAAAAGTTACGTAAAACTTCATACAGTTTTAATGTTTCGAAGGAAACTTTTTTTTCTCATCCTTAACGTTTCACACGTGGCATGATCTAACCTTTAATATTTACGCTTATGGTGTTGCGCTTGCAAGATTCGCAACCAACTGTTACTCCGGTCTCCTTATCACGCTCTCATTATGCATATGTATATATGCATATACAGATATTACACAATGAACGAGACGCTTTACCGTTACCGGTTGTGATACGAAACAATAGCGAATGTCCTTGCTGATAGCTCATTCTGACCGAAACCGCATCTGGAAACTGATTAACTATCGTTTGCGTAATGTCTTTCACATGTTTAATGATTTCCATTTATTCATAACGATGCTAATAATAGCACACGTTACGAGTCGGGAGCAGTTTATGATACAGAGAAAAAGACACTAATTTTTATTTTATCTGTTGAAAATTTTGTTGCCTTAAATGTAGAGATACGTTATTGCAAAGATCAGCGATAATAAATTGTCTACTTTGCTGTTAAATTTATTCCATAAAGAAGGAACTGTGTAACAGAATTTTGTAAATTTAAGTTTCATGCATCGGAGAAAATGATCTTTCTTTTAAATCTGTATCTATATGGCATCGTCTATAGAAAATAGAAAATCATAAACGCTGTCCTTTTTTTCCTTTTCTTTATTATCGTCCTGTGTATCTTTTGATAGAGCAGTCGAGTGAAGTTTGTTTGAAACTCGTGATGCTACAAAGAAGATAGAGCACTTTCAGAATGCGAAAGTAGATCATCGATCGTGTCAACATCTCCATCGAAAGTTGGATGCCGCAAGAATTTGAAATTAAGCTGGCAGCAGGAATCGCGGGGGTGGAAGCGGATGTAATATCGAGCAACAAGCACGCCAAGGTTCTTGGGTATGAGCGTTGTAATTTGACCAATGCTTCGATCGACGCTTCCTTTGTCCGAGCATCTCGAAATTCTTCAACTATCATTACGATATCGTATGACAATAAAATGAAATTAATAAATGGAAGACGAAATAAATTACACTATTTTCTTGTTATTAAAATATCGCCTTAATTCGACCAGTAAAATTAAGTGAAATTTGTTCGAGCATAGACGATGTAAATTAAAACGCATAAGGCAATATTAAGCGCTATTTTAAAATGTACTAACAATAAGTGTTTCATTTATAGAATATTCGTATAGATCAAGTGGTGCTATACGTCGTTGATCGATACGAATGAACGAAACGCTCGTCGATTCACCTTCAACGTTACGTCAAACGTATTTGTATCAGGGACAAACGATCGTAGGATTTCACGAACATATGAAAGCACGTCGAGGAGTACACTTCGGCGGGACATCGCCGCAATGCAGCTTTATCTATACCGGGCTGTTCCGCACCATACGGGCCATTGCTCGATTTACGATTTCAGAAAACATACGTTCACAAAGCTCGACCTATTCGTCGTGTACCATAATGCAGCTCTATAACTACCACGATCTCATTTAAACAGCTAAATAACGAACATTGTAAGCGTTCTACAATCGACGATCGACTATTTGCAATCAAACAACAATTACTTACTGTTTCTCTAATTGCAGCGAAGTATTATCCAAGCCATGAACAACGAGGATGAGAAGAATGTCTGATGCGCGAGATGAATGAAAATGAAAAAGGATAGGATTTCGAGATAGGATTTCACATTGATTTGAGGAGAGAAACAGTGGATCGTTCAAACCAGCCTAGTCGTTCACCCACATCAAGAATGTTTTCATTGCGTTAATGAAGTGTCCGACGAATATTTCAACGATTTAATAAATGAAGAATATACCGTGTGGTAAAACGAGGGATTAGGCCTGCTGATCGAACGCGGTTCCCCTCCGCGATCACTTCGAAACACGTGTCTGATCACGAACGGTTCTTTACGCCGTTACTACTTAAGCTTTCGGTCGTACACACCGAACGTAGCGCAGTTGCTTGCACTGGCTGGCCCGTTCGACTTGCGTTACTCTTCCAACATGTGATCCGATTAGCGCGTACGCATGCGTACCGCGCGATCAATACAGTTTTACTTACCTTTCTTACGTAGCTCGAAATGGTCGGTATAACAGATGCGAAGTGCTTATTCCGTTAGTAACAGACAGCATTGCACCGACTAATGGTACCGAGTTTGAAAATTATATTTTACCGATTACCGGTGGTGGTAAATTATTGTAAAGTGCAAAGAGAGAGAGCTCTGCTCTTGTGGAAAAATTGATGCATTTTCTTCCAAGCTACTTATCTTAAAGCGCAGGCCTGGTTACATTTCGACTGATTGTTAATAGAATTTTAGTCATAACGTTGAACAATTCGTTTGATAGCGAAATCTAATTCTCAGAATAAATATTTATGGACTTCTAGCATTCGCAATTTGGAAAATTAAAGATAGGTTCGTATCTTCGAAATTGGCAGTAGAAGAAAGATGATTTCCTTGAGGATTTCGATTGTGGGTTGGTTTCTTTGTTAAGCAATTCCACGAGTAACGTAGTATTCTCTGCGATACAGTGGTACACACAGTAGATGCAAGGAAACGACTGTTGGTAATTATTGGCTGGCCAAACTGTGCAGGATTTTCCATTTGTCGCAAGTACGTCAAAAACCGATACGCAGCCGATGTTTCTCCTTTGCTTGCTATTAACTAGCACGAGGAACTTCAACGTTGCGATGGCTCGGTTCTAGCCATAGCCATTCGTCTCACCGCGATGTCATCTGGGATCCATGGGATTACTCTGGAGAGACGAAAGAGCGAATTGTATCATATAAAAGTCATCTTCCATTGGATAAGGTTTCATAGGGTTTCATTCGCCTTTACCCACGCCGATAAAGTAAGATCTAAGAAGATCGGAAGAATCAAGATTATCTGCTTTTTCTTTTCCTCCGCGGAGGATATCTTTAAGAGATACGCTGGACATCTTGGGGAGGTCGAATGAACTAATTAAAAGATAATGATGCTTTTCATCTTGCTCGTTATCCTCTGGTAGCTAACTCGATGGAACTCCGGTTCGAATATAACAGGTGGAAATATAAATATAAATATAAATATAACAGGTGCAAAATATAAATTTCGTCCACGGTTTTGTACAGAAAAATATGAAAAAATCGTCCGCAAATAGCGTCTTAATCTTTTACACTTTGATGAATATTATTGACTCTGACTGGCTACTTCGGTACAATTTTGCGGAAAGTTGTTAATTTACCGATACGGTTGCTATCCTCGTATTTGCATATTTTACTAGAAAATATGCAAATACAAAGAAAGAAAGAATTTCCCCGTTATCGATGCGGCCGATAGCGGAGTGAAAAAAGAGTCATAACGAAAAGGTTCTGATGGGCTGAATAACTAATTACGACGAGTAATCGAGTATTTTTTATTTCTCGGTGAATTTATGCAGAATACAGTACTAATTATACACGACGTGTATTTATACTTTATATTTTGTATTTATATTAATATATATTCTCCCGTACCATATCTTTGTTTCACTTAGACGTTATTACTTAATTACATCACATCAAACGGACACGGTGCTGTATGGTTTCTTTTATCGATTATGTACACATCTGTTGCGGTTAATTGTGCCGATTAAACGAACGTTGAACGGAGGAACGACGAACGAAAAAACTGGAGGAAAGAACGAAAAAACTGTAGGAAAGAACGAAAAGCGTACAATACTCGTTCGATTCCCATATTTTCTCCTCACAATGTATCTTTAATCGACGAGTGTTCTTATATAATCGCCGATTGTATAACGTTTCTTTATGAAAACCAATGGAAATCGAACTTTTGCACACTTCGGGGCTTAAGTGGTGCTCTTTTATGCGCACATCCGGTGTACGTGTACATTGTATGTATGCGTGTGAGTGTTTATGTACGTGTATCTTTGAGTTAGCTTATCTTATGAATTACGATTATTGGTCGAATATTGTTGTTCCAAGCCTCTTTGCCGTGTAATATCGATCCTTCTCTCGCGACCTGCTGTACACGAGCCACGTGTCGCGTTCAGGCTATTATATTTTTTTCTTCTCTGTTTTCTTTATACTTCTTTTTATATTTTATTTACTAGGTACACCTAGAGCGAAGCGTTACAATAGGTTATACGTATCAAGTACGCGTTACGCGGCTCTTAGTTTTATCTTTTGAATCGTAAAGTGGCCTTGATACGTATTTGTTTTCACTGTTCTACTAGGAAAGGCCAGTATTTGTTTGAAAAAAGTTAGACGATTAAGGTGAGACTGAGTGACGCGAGCGAATACGCGAATACGAATGACGTTGAAGAGGACTCGTTTTAACGAGAGTTCGAAGAGCTCGATACGGAAACCTGCATGCGATAACTTGACGAAAGAACGGAATGGATTTTTGTAGGATAAATTTAGGCGGAAAGTTTTAACGCGAAGATATAGTTGTATCGCTGTGAAATAAGTTGATCCGAACTGGAAGAAAATCTTGGAAAATTCTCAGCAGGTGGAATCATAATTTATGAAACTGAGTAGATATGGAATGTTCACCTGCGGTAAGTAAATAAATAATTTTGTAAAATTATGCTGGAATTTTAGAATCGATTGCTAGAAATTGAAACAGCTGATATCGAAACGTACATCATAACGTATTCGTCATAACGTGACTTCAATGTAAATTCAATTTCATTGAAGATTTGATAAAAGATTTAGATAATAAATATTCGAAGTACATTGATCGATCAAACTGGAAATTGTAACCAACGGAATACTAATTTCATTACAAATTTTCTTATTAAAACACATTAAACTTCTAAACATTACGCACCTTTCAGAGAAAACGAAATATAATGCCTGTGAATGTTCGATAGAATTAATTCCCCTTGCGATAATTTCTGCATCGAGCTCTCTCCGTCTCAAACTACGTGTCTTACCATTATTATTCACTTTTGTACGATCATAATTTGTTTACCGTGATATTACGATCAACCAAAAATCAAAAGCATTTAGTAGACAGCATACAATGCGTACCTACTTAACATAGCGTTTTCGCTCGCGCGTTTCCTATCGAAATATTCTCTTGGTACGAGCATAGTTCCAAATGTACTGTCTCTTTTTTGTCTTTTTTTTCTTGTTTTTCTTTAAATTCTATCACGCGTTTTGGCCCCTCGTCCGCTGCAGTAAGGAAAATGAACTTTCGTGCTGAGCACGTAACGCAAAAGTGGCAAGTGCGTGGTCGCGTTCGCGTCGCGACGAATGCGAACATGCAAACACATTAAAATCGCTCGAGCAGCGTGCTTGGCTTCCGAAACGATCCGCTGCAACGAATTCGAACCTCGTGCACAGTCTTACTTGGGAAATCGCCCTAAAGAAAAAAACACGCGAATGTTTCTTTGTTGCGTTGCGAACAGGCAACTGATCTCGCCCACGATTTGTTCCACGTATGTACAATTAACTTACTCGCACATAAAGGAGATACGGGTCGTGTTCCTGGAACATGTTACATTTCTTTCTGACGGCGATTAGTTTTAATTGCTTGGATGAGATTTAGATCTTTCTTTTCTTTTTATCCATACAGTCCATAAGAGGGAACTTTGTGAAAAAGCTTGAAGAAAGTTTTTAAATTAAAGCGGTTTTGCTTGGCTTGAAATATATTTATAATGAGAGGTTCGTAAGATTTCATCGTTTATCATCACGTTTCAATAGAAAGAGATCGAAATTTTCGATTCAATCGTAACGTGCACTGGTTCAACTATCTTAGATGCAATTCTGTACAAGCACTTTCAGTTGTAAATTTCAAAAATCATTCGTAGAACTGTAAAGCAGGTACATTTTCAGAAATTACATACGATTAGTTCCATATCGTCGTATCGTATTATTTTTAATTGGTACAAGCTGTCTTGAATAATTTAGATCATAGTATCCCAGAAATTCAGTAGAACGCGATGCGATATCTCATCCGTACCAAGCAGCATCAAATTCTACACCAATGAAACACGACACGTACGCGAAGGAGAGAAATCAAATAAATACAGGACGGATATGTTTAATCTTCGAGCGAAAGACTTTGTCCTATGCATTCTCTATGTTCCTTACAAATGTACGCGCGCTAAAGGTTCCTCCGTTTAGTAAATCCTATAATGCAGTTCACATCGCATTACGTCGTTCTCGACGAACGTTGTGAGCCTCGATTTCAAAGGATTCTTCTCTTCGCTTATCGTTCAATCGATCAAAGTTAACAGGATAAAACGATGCGATTCCCCGATATGTTCGATCGAACGTACAAACTAGACGCGTTCGTAATTACCAGTTCGCGTTTCTCGCGACATTACGCTTGAAATGTGCAGAAACACACCTACTCCGTCCCTTTCTCGTTTATGTATGTATGTACATGTACATGAAACATAGCACACGTTAAGTAAACGCTAGTGATATCCTTTTACATTACATTTACATACATTAAAGCTGCACCTTTACGTGTATACGAATACACATCTAATGTAAGTATGTACAACGACGTTACACCCCTATGAATCTAACTCACACAGCTAGATTTAAGTCCGATTCTTCCTGATTCGATGCTCGTCTGTTCTCGTTTCGTTCGTTTCCTTCGATCGTCCATTTCTACTCGTTACGCTTTTTTATCCGATTATTGCGTTTAAACATCGGTTCTTCTATCCAATTTCAGCGATTCTCTTATTTTTTGTTAAACGTCGGTTGCTTTATTCATTATTTATCCATTAGACGTCACGTGGTTCGAAATGATGTTCGATTTTTCAGTCGTTTATATCGTGTAAATTTCGCTAGGATTTGTATTTTTTCTTTTTTTCTTTTTTCCTCAAATTTCTCGAGTAAAGCGTAAGTAAATATCAGAGACTGAAGCAAAGATTGGAAAATGCTAAGAAGCTCCTCGACGCGGCCAACTTGTGGAGCACGATCCGATTAATCAATTTTAGTTAGCAAGGTGTTTCAAGTTGTACGGATAATTAATCAATGTATCGAATAATATGAAAGTTAAAAGAGAAATATTCCAGAAGTCGAATCAAAGCAGCGATCTGTCTCGAATCTCGAACGAAACTCTCAGCAATTTCGTAAGGGATCCTAAGTTTCTTGGAAACTTCATAAGTGCAAGCTCACGAGTGAATCGAACTAGAAAAATCGGACCTTCTTGGAAAAGAAGCAACTTTTCGCCTTTCTCCGTGCCAATCGGCCGGTCGAAGTTTCGAGAAGGCAAGTGTAAGCTTTTCTGGTCGCGGGAATCTGACGCGTATTGCGCGAGCGTATCGAAGATTGGGCGCTCGGCGCAGCCCGAAGGCTTTTAACTTCGCAACATCCCGTCGAGAAGAATGTCAGATTCTCCTCGTACGAAGTTCGCCTGGAATTCGATACTTGTGCGACAGCCAGCCTGCGTCTATCAATCCTACAAGCTTCGTACTAGTATCTCGATCGAGTTATTTGTGGTAAAGCTATGAAAAATATGTTTTGCTCAAATATTAGGGTGTCTTTGGCGTAAGAACTAGCAGAGTAGTCAAAATGATCGGTTCGTAATTTTTCACGATAGTTTTATACATAGATCTAAAATGATTTATTTCCAAGGATTTGAATGATTTTTGATAAAGTGATCTTTCTGCGCTATATCTATCTTTATGTATCCTGCATGTCGATTTGCTTGGTACGAGTTTTATACTTTAGCTGTTGGTAGTTCCAGCGTTAAAAATATTACGTATTTGTAAAAAAAAAAAAAAGAAAATTCTTCCTTACGATGACTTGGTCATTAGCGAAGAGAATTTACATACAACACGATTAGAATTAGATTTATATATTAATAAATTGAATCTCGATTAGAGATTTCATGGTATCCCTTAAATCCACGAAGTACAAAGAAGAAAATGTATGCCATTAGAATTAGCGCGAGCAGCCTCCTAAGCTTTTTCACCCCCTTTTTTTTTATTTGAATAGATGATCTGAAAATAACTCGAGTAAAATGATCGACGTTACGTAATATTTCTCAGATACCCTAATGTTATACGCAAAACACTCGCACTTACAAATCTACGGATGTTGGTGAGTTTAAGTCAGGGTTTATAGTATCCTTAAAAAAATGCAATAAATTAGAAATTTCAAAGATTTTGTAAAAAAAGATGAAAATAGCAAATAATTTTTATTTCATGCCTGCCTATAAACGTAGAATATTATTTACGAACAAGAGATTGGCTCGGTGCTCGTAGCAAATGATCGATACTTTGAGAAACTATGAATTTCAAGGATTTTATGAGAAACGAGGATTATGAGCAGTTATTAGTTAGTATAGCTCGTTAAATGATCGAATTCAATATTATTTCTTTTCTTCCCCCAAAGATGAAAGTCTTCGTTCCTATGAAAAAACGTATGCTCTTAGTTATACACTAATTGTAAGAAAAAACAGGTACGGACAAAGACAGCGCTCCAATGGCGAAACGCTATGGAAAACCCGTCGACGTGTTGATGTTAGCGTCCTTTCACACGCGCTACCACTTCATCGCGAACAGACAATTGTGCCTCTAATTGTAAGTACGTTTACGATCTTCTCTTTCTCTTTTCTTTTCTGTATATATGTATGTTTGTTTGCTGCATGTGTAGATGTATGTGTGTGTTAACGTGTGTTCGATTTTTGCCGCCTATTGCAGCTGGTAACTTTAGGCTACGCTTACGATGGAAACTCGATCAACTATATTTCTACGTTTTGATAGTAATATTTACGCGTAAAGTAAGCTGAGAAAGTAACGCCTTAATCGCTTGCTCGCTTCTTTTTTCCTTATAATTCAACATGTTTCTACTAAATTGTTTGAAATTTGTCAGTATAGGTTTCCTGTTTTCATTACAGAATCCCATCGTACAGTTACTTATATTCCTAACAATTTTCTAATTTTAATTATACGTTCGTTTAGGAGTAAAATTACATTGACATAATGTTTCTGATGAGCGTTACGCTCTATCTTCGATCAAAAGATAGTATGAACTACTTGTATGATGACGCAACCATAATCGCAAAGATATCGTTCGTTAAAAGCTGATGTGACTAAGCGACAACTCACGATCCTCGAATAGTATGCTAATTTTATAAAGAATGTACAAGTCATACCATTGTGTATTATAATTCAACTATGACCTACATTTACTGAATTTTTCATCGATCGAAAGTCAACGATTAATCTTCGTTCTCATTGAGCAATTGCGAAGGAATGTTCCCTTTATTGACCCCTTTTTAATGCAAATTTTTCACGAATTTACGAATAATATTTACGTACTTCGAACTTTTAAAAAAATACAAACGACACTCACAGAAACGAAACAAAAAGATTTTGGGCCATTTTCTTCTTAAAATTTGAATTTCTTTCGATCACAATTTAAGTTTAGTATCATCGCGTTCGACGATCGAACGTCGTTGGTTAAGGCGTCACTTTCAAAGCTTAAAAGCTACGAAAAGACCGCGACCTGCTCGACAGTAGCGTAGCGTAAGAAAAATCACGCGAAGCTTCTGTTGTATTTACAAATCGCGAAGATTTCTCGGCATCGAAAGAGCGAGAATAAGAGCAAAGACTATCGATGGCATCGATTATGCAAAGGCTACGTTCGACCGCGAGAAAAATCAAGACGAGAGATTGAAGACGCGTAGAGACATCGATAACTTTTGGTCGATCGATAAAAAGGTGGAGTGATCGTCGAAATACAGCGAAATCGGTGAAGAATTGTTTGTAGTGTGGTGAACAAACGGTATAAATAGTCGTGGGAGTATTCTTTTTAATCGTACACTTGACCTTTCGCGCGTTCGCTCGATCGTCGAGGGAGATCACTTTCTTGGTGACGCGCGATTCGTTTAGACGTGCCACTGAGACAGACACAACGCGGTGGATATTCTGCTGTGTGTGGAATCACGAGCTTCTTCGTAGCCTAAAATTACATATATTCTTGAAAAATAGAACGGCCCGCTGGATTTTTCATTCCTCGGACGCTGGCTGCGTCGTGTCGCTGTCCTCGCGGCTCTCGCTGCTCGCCTTTTGCTCTTGCTCCTTCTGCGCTTGCTCTTTCTGCGCTTGCTCCTTTTGCGCTCTTGCCTCGGCGTCTGTTGACAAATAAAATAACAAATAAAATGATATAGTAATGATAAATTTGATTTATTTCAGTAAGGATATAGAAGATCGCTGTTTGTTTTTATTCTACCACATGTATCTCTATTTCTATTTCTTTCTCGACCTCAAATTAAAAAAAAAAAAAAAAAAAAGTATTACTCTAAATAAATACTGTCTTTACTGAGACACCAATTTTACGAATTATGTGTTCGTAGAAGACTTATTACTATTGATATACTATAAATGTTTACGAGAAATTTAAACGTGATAAATTTCCACATCATGTATAACGTGTATAAGTATACAAAGTAAATTACTCGTTACAATACTTAGAGGGTGAAAAAATTTGTCTTTAAAAGGAAACCCCTTCTTTTCTTTACGTTCATAAAATTATGAAGTTCCACGAAGACATTTTAATTATTAATACTTGAAAATACACAAGAGAGCTTAATTCTCCATGTCCTGATATCGTAGCCACTCTTTTCCTGCAGATTGCAGAAATGTAAAAAGAATCTCGATGAAGATACCTCGAACAGCTTGTTCCTTCCAAATTTTCTTGTTGTCACCGAGGCAAGGAATCCAAGGTTTACCGATCTTGAATCTCTTGCTTTCTCCAACAGATCCTATGAATTATTCGTCATTTGAATAGATTTCACAGAGTGGGGCAAGTGAAACGCATTAAAGCGTGACATAGATAGGCTTTCGCTCACCGTCGTTCGATTCGTCCACATTCTCCTTTATATTCAGCGGAGCGAGAACCGTCTCCAACATGTCGCTGCACACCTGCATGCTGGGCTCGACGATAAACTCGATGAATCCTATTTGCGATTCAGCTACCAGGGTATTGTTACGGTCGCATAGCGGAGAAAACGGCAAGCCGAGAGCATTCTCTTTATCCCCCTGCCGGAAGAACTCTTCCAATAGTTGCATTGTCCATCTGAGTGGAAAGAAACAACGTCATCGTTTTTTATTTGTCCAGCTTTAAAATTTTATTCGATACGTCTTTCCTCGTAAATAACAGCGAATTGCAAGGGAATTTTCAAGAAAGCGACTGTGTATTGCTTAACACGTTGGCTGCCGCTATGGTCATCGGTGACCCACGTTAAGTATTACATCTCTTAGAATGATTAAAGTAAGGTAATTTTCATGGACTAAACAATTTTCGACAATACGAATGATTTAAATAACATTGTTAGAAAAGATCGAACTTGTAAAACAAGTAACGTGAAACTAAGTTTTATATGTTTGCAATTGAAAGTAGTAACTGGTGTATTTTACAATCGAATATTAGGCAACGCTAAAACGTTTGAAAATAAAAAATGATTCTCATTCTATTCTCTGAAATATAGAAAATAATTCTTGAATTAGATACTAGATAAGAAATTAAACTTCCCATTAACCATCGGAAGTTCTTGATAAAGAAAATTTTTAAATACCATTTAAAATAATTAATCGTGTAAGAGATAGGGAAAAAGAAGCACCTTTCTGTCATTGATAAAGAAGAAATGGATTGGATTGGTTACACTTATCTCTGTCATTATAATGTTTTGTACGTAATAGATTACGTAGAACTTGCGATACAAGTTCTACGTCATTGCAGGGAAAGAATTTTTCGCACAACAATCGTTCAGTTGCTTACAATAGGAGCAAAAGTTCTACCTGTGATGAAGATCCCATCTTTTGGCCGGATGCGAGATGTCGCAACAATGGAGAACCAGACTGACAGCTTTGCTTTTGTCAACGCTAGGCTCTGCCAAGCTCAGAATGTTTTTCATGTTTTTCAGTTGTTGGAAATGAAAGCTCATGTCGGTTGCGAGTACCATATCGATCACCAACGAACGAAATTCTCGGAATTCCTCCCTCGATAAATTTTGTAATATATTGCACTCATCTTCTCTCAATATCCTGAAATATATCTTGATAAACTTATCTGTCTTTTAAATTATTCTTGGTATCATTAGCTGATCTTCCAGCCGCAGAAAAATTGTATTACTTTTCTTGATTTCTATCAGAATTCTAATCCACTTTAATTTATTTTTATTACAAAAATTCGTCGATACTGCAAGAGAATAAATAATTAAATATTTAAGCTATTTTCTGAGTAACTAGAGTTATGTAACAAATTTGCAAGAACCAAAATGTTGTTGTTGCCACAAAAAGAAATATATACGATACAACACAATTTGTTGGAACAAAATTTTAATTAATGGCCAATTAAATTTATTTATCTAAACGTGAACTGCTATTATATGAACGATGGATAATAGGTAGCGTGGAAAATTAGTGATCTCCTATTATTACATAAACTGTAATTGCATAAATTGTTTACCGAACGACGAGTTTAGATAACTGCAGTTCTATTGTAATAGCCTCGATAAAAATAGTTCAGATACATATTTCTGCAGCTAGAAGATCATAAACTACAATTTCACATTAGAAAATATATTATGATATTCAACGCTCTATAACGTTATCGACAGTGATTAAATATATTCTCTCCTTTAAAATACACTTTAAAATAATTAAAACACGTTTCATAATTCTCTCTCCGCATTCCATTAATCGTTTAAATTTTTATATCAATAGAATACAAATAAAAATATATCAATGTGAATCCTCTTGCGTTATTGAAACAATATTATTAATAAAATTTTATAAATCACAGTTTACGTAATTTACCACTAGCAAGAACTACCCTTACATTACAGTGATGTAGTTAACGAAGAAAAATTACATTTTACAAATTGCAAGTTATTTCAGTATTTTATTTAGTAAAAAGTTACGAGATTGTAAAAGAGAAATTTATAATCTACAAGTTGTAACTTGTCAATTAGCTAATACGGTAGAGCCCCATATTCGAACATCCCTTATCCGAATACCCTAATATCCGGACATAATATTTCCCAGTAAAGGAATGGCTTGTTCCGTTTCAAATATTTGCATATTTTATTAGTGCTCACATACAATGTATGCTTTGCTTTATTCGATCGAATGAATTCTGGTTATAAGGATGCGATATGAATGTAATACGACAAATGAAACGAAATACGGCATGATTAAAAACACGAAGGTGCTGTAAATGCAATGGAACTAATAAAAATGCATGGCGTTGGAAAAACCACGGTTACAGATATTACGAAACAAAAATTGAAAGTTATCTAAAGCACGTAGTTCTCTGATGCTGGCAACGGTAGAAAAAGCTTAGATATACCGGCGTAATGAAACAGCTTCATTGCGATAAACACGATAATAGCAACGATTTTACATAAATGGAAAGAGCAAGCGAAAGTGGTAATGAAAAGCTGGCTTCTCGTACCAAAGCGTTCGTGGCATTTGAAAAAGAGTTTCGACGATTCGAAGTACAAAAAGAATCTAATCCTATGCGATTATTTGTAACGAGAAAATTACGTGACTTAGCGGTCGAAAAGAGGAGGAATTCGCAAATATCTAAAGATACTGATCTTAATTTACCATTAATCTCAACTTACATTTGAATCAATGAAATTTCAAACGAAAGAACCGATTGTTACATTATCCGAAAATTCGGATTCTATTAGATTCTATCGTCCAAACAGTTTTGGCTTCCTGTTATTTCGGATAAGGGAGGCTTTACTGTATTATCGGTTGGTAAATCATAATTCAAATACCAAATTATACTTGAATATCGACAAACCGCGTAACACCACAGGACATGTCAAACTTCACGCAAATCGATCAGCATAAAGCATCCGGTGGAATTTAAACCGCAAAGCGTTTCGCACTTCGTGTTGTTGTGCATCAATTACTATTTCGTCGAATGGCAAGATTTACGTGTGAGAGGAGGATGGTTGTTCGCGGTATAACGGCGCACAAATTACAACGAAAATGGCTGACAATCATCAAGGGATCGAACGTACACACGGGACCAACGTTTTCCGCGTACGTACCGGAAACTCGCGGAGATGTGGTGATTTTCCAGGACGGCTCGATCGTTGTAGAGTAGAGCCGTATCGCTACCGGACATTACGTGGAAATTGTTTGTGGTCCCAGTGTGCTCGTAGTCGTGAATAATCGCCGCAACCAGTGTGGCGAAAATCTCCAGGTCGGTCAGCCAATTCTGCAAACAAGCAAGCGTTTCGACTGTCGCGCGCGTGTAATCCCTGGCAAATGAACAATTTTCCTAGAAAGTGGTCTGAAAATCGTTATCGAGGATATCGAGCGAAAGCGAAATTTCTTTCTCACCCTCCGCAAACCTCGATTTATTCGTTTTGCGCGCAAATTCTCGAGTGACTCGCGCGTCAAGCGGCACAAGTGCCAGCTAACTTTTAAACTAGAAACAGCTCGATATAGTGGTAGTCTGGTTCGAGAACTCAACGGGGGTGGTAAACTAGTGGGTGAAGTGGTTTCCTCCGTTCGAGCGTGAATTGGTTCGGATTTTCAACTTTTGATTAGTTACGTTTGATTTTTGTTAGGTCAGGCATGGAAAGCTGTTTACGGTAAACCACTTGAAGTAAGTTTGCAATGTCGCGATTTCTAATTAAATAATTCGTCATATTGCTACTTTGCTTTCGTAATGGCACAACCGAAAAATTTACACTATAGTTTACATTATGTTTGTACTTTTATCGTGTAAAACGGTACGCTTGTAATTCCGCCAGTTTTACGTCAGAGGACTATGTTATTACTTATATCGTTATCAATATGGTCTTATTTTTACAGAAACACTGGCTTGTCATCGGTTGTTTCGTGATCGGTTTACTACTTCCGCAAATAGTGGCATAGTTTGTATAAAGTCAGCCTTAGTGTCGTTGGAATGACTCACGAAAATTTCTTTATAAATTTTAAAATGCCTCTTCCCTACAATTTACATTTTTTTAATTGCGTCAATATCAAAGCAAAGTAGCGATATTGAATTTTCTTCTTACAAAACTGTAGAAAATTATTTCATTTCATATTGAAATATTCATCTCGAACGAGATAATAAATAATTATAATAATTCATCTTTTTTTTTAATAATTCACTTTGGTACAACTAATAATTATCTAAGTTATTTTATCGCAATTTAAATGCCAATATACCTACTCGGCATATAATGATAAACAATGGAATGTCGTTAAGTCAGTGATACACTTTTTAATTGATTGACTTACCATAAGTCCTACTTGACATAAAATATAGTGCATAGTCTGTGCGACATCAGCTGCGTGAAGATTATTATGATACGGATTTCGATGCCTGCAGTAACCCTCTTCGACTCTTCCCAAGAAGCACTCCAACACTGTTGCAGGGACTTTAAATTTGTGGATCATGCCGTATCGATTCAATAGATCATAGCCGAGATATTTCACTGGAGCTCCCATTGCGGCTTCGTTCAATGAAAATACGTCAAAGGACCAATCGTCTAAAGTCTTAAACAGAGATATATAAATTTCAATGGGTATTTCCGGCACAAAAATAAATATCACCTACTAGATCGTGGTAACAACATAAAAGTTCAGACTTCTTCCAGAGACAAGCGACCTATAGCTATGATCAGCTAGTGAGATCAGTTTCAGGATGCTAAGAAGCTGTCAAATTTCGTACTCTATACTTGTGTATTATATCTCAAATATTTAATAATGGCTTGTCTGAATCTCTCTTGCGCTACACCGTGAAATTATACTATCTATATGCTCTAGTAAATGACTAATCTGAGCACGTAGCAAGGAAAAATTAAAGCACTGGAGTAATACACCATGGTACAAAATTTTAGAATCTATTGGTGTCTTTTCAAAAACGCTAATTATTGCCCAAAAACATGTTATAAAATCAACAATCAAAACTCGCTAGAAAATAAAAAATCAATTTCATACAAAAATCTACCATTCGAAGCTGTAGAAAAAAATCCTTAGGCGACGTTAAGTGTTAGAAAAAGTACGACAAGTCTGTGAAAATCTCGACAAATCTGACTTCATCGACCGAAAGATATCGTTTTGTATAAATATTACTCATCGTCAATCATGTTCGCGCGCAAATTTCGCACGACAGGCGTCGGATAAAGCTCGTATCGAATGCACCCGGCATACCTTGAGCACTCTAACCACTTCCGGCGGGAACTGCATGAACGCGATGTTGGTGACCCGCCTGTAAATCCGATCGACGAAGATTCCTGCTCTGATGGCGTGCGCGACCGAGCGGAACTTTGGCTTCTCGTCTGCCTTCCGCCTCGTGGTCGCAAGCTGTCTGGTAAAGGTCGAAGCCAGCCATTCACGAACTTCCGGCGGCACCGCGTCCGGCTGTACCTCCGACAGTTCGTCGTCCTCGTCCGCTAGCCGCCTAAGGAAAATGTTTCTGATTAAGTGATACGCGGCGAGACCAGAGACGATCGCGAAACAACTTGGAATCACAGTGGACAACTCCTACCTTCCCTACAATTTCTTTTTCTTTTTTCTTTTTTAATCTTTTATAAGAGAACAGAGAGTAGGCTTACGCTCGAACATCCGCTAATAATCGCTTTTGTTAGTAATTCCTACCCTTTCTTAATTCGTTCTTTTGCCTTTTTTCTTAATTTATGCGTCATTTCTTAGATACCAATCTATTTCTGTGGTTTCAATATTTTGTTAAATATCTTTTTCTTTTTTCGTTTGGTGAATTTTTATCGTCTACCGTGTACCTTTCCCTTTTGCCTTTTCTGCTTCTTTATCGCATGTGCCTTTCGAGTGGCTTTAATAAGAAAGGGAAAATAAGAAGCACGTACGATTGGATTATTACAAAGGATACGACCATTCGCGGACTTTGTCAAGGAGCAAAGAAACAGCAAATGGTAGTCGTAGCTTACGCTTATCTCTGCCTCGGATCGTGACGGCAGGCTTGTACGACAGGGTGCGTGTGAAGCTGTGAATGACACAATTTTTCTTTTTTTTTTTTTTATTTCTTTTTTATTTTTTATTTTGCTACAGGGTGTTAGATATACACTGAACATCGTGGTTTGCAGTCTTTGTTCACGACGCAATGTTTTATCCCCTGGATACTTCTACCGGCTTTATCGTACATTTGCAAACTACTGTTAGAGACATTTTATGGTTTGTTTTTTTAGATTTTACGGCTTTTTGTTACTCTTTTTTTTCGTAACGTGCGTACGAACGAACTGAAAAGATATTAGTTTTTGCTGTCATAGTTTTGCTCGTGCTTGATATTGATCGAGGAAGATCGATGTGACAACGAATTATTCCGTGACGATAGACATTGGATTTTTAGCGAATATTCATTGAAGAATGTAAGCTAGGAGTATTGTTTCATGAACAAAGTGTTCTTTAGGTACAACTCGGAACTCTAATTTTGAAATTCGAGGTTATAATGAGATTTACATTGAAAGCAGATATAATACGGTTTCACGAACGACTTATTATTCTTACAGAGTCTGGATCAATGAATTTAGATTTTTATCTCGCTCTTGGATATTATGGTATTATTAAATGGCGTTATTATTAAAACGAAAGTGTGCTTAATTGTACCAAGGATTTGCCTCTAAGGTTGTAGATTTATTCCGTTCTATTTATTCTCTTCCAAAAGTGATCCAAATTATTTATACATAATTCTAGAGTTTGTTCTGAATAACACAGTAGAAACTGTTTGATTAATTAAGTAGAATAGAGAAAATGTGCAGCGAGGAAAAGACGGTAGTATGCGAAAGCGGTTCAAGCAAACACACTAGTGTTTCAAAGTGGCTAAAAAGATGAAACGTATAGCGATAAATTTTTAATGAAGTGGCGATGCGAATCCGTGTAAATTGAGCAATGTACGTTATTAATGAAACTGCTGCGTCTGAATATCGATGACGATGTGTTTCTGCATCGACTGCATTAGGAATCTAACCTTCGGAATCTTACTCGTTTTATTTAAAGCATAAGAAGTTTTCTTCAACGTCAAAAACAGCAAGGGAGCTATAGGAATTAGAAAGTTCTCGTAAGTTTTTATAAGTTACTGGTGCTATATACAGTGGGTCGTTAATGTCTTTAATACTTTTAAGAGGGAGCTCGGTAAAGTTAATAGGAACTGTGATGGAATCTTCTCCAAAGAATATAACACTGAACAGAGAGGAATTATGTTTGATAAAGGAATAAGAGTTCTGTCGCGTTTAATAACGGAAAAATTCCTTGATTAAAATTCAATTTCTATTAAATCGATGCAATATTTTAAAATATCAATTTGAAAACAATATTTTACGAATTTATATCCTAAATAATAGAATTTATTCCCCACCACAGTACGTTGCTTTTTGTTTCGTTCTTCTAAGGTTATCGTTGCAGTGGGTGCATATATCGACGAATTGACATTCTCATTAGCTAAATACGTCAATGTAATCAAATATGTACGTATATGGGTCTTTACGAGTGTATCATAGTCTTTATCAGAATACCAGTTCGTTCGAATAATGCTGGATCCATTGTAACGATACAATTCATTATAATCATAACTTGCACACACTTTTACGCCTAAATTGCGTTATTCGTTGTTAGATAATGCAATTGACAGATAATTAATTAATTAGATAATGCAACACGTGCAGGTCTAACGTTGCAATTAAAATTCGAAAAAACATCGCAAAGTTAGAGAGCTATGTTTTTTGAAAGAAATTTTTGTACTTCGAAAAGATCAAGCTCCGTAAAAAGTTTAAATTTATTAAGTACACTAGAAACACTCGTTCGATTTCTCGTTAGGTCCAAGTATCAACGATAAAAGGAAAATTGCGGGAAAATATATCGAACGCAAACTCGTTACTGCCTTGAAAGAAGAAAAACAATCTTCCAATTCAGTGTTTCATTTTTTAGAGTGCCGGTTCCCATTACTTTTGCATCGGATCGATACAAATATTTTTGTACTAAATAAATCCCGATGCTGTTGTCTAAGATCGAATAAAACTACGGAATTTCCTATTGCTGTGGTCATTAGAAAAATCCGACGAACGAAACGTCATATTGCACGGTATCGACGAATGAAAACGTTGGAAAAATAAAATATTGATTTATCGATACTGGTAACATTTATTATTTAACACAAAGGTTTCTTACGATAGTTCGAAATATTACGATTAAAAAATATTTACATTTGATCGGGCAGGGAAACAGTTTCTTTACCAGATACGATTAATTGGGACATTCATTCGTATTATAATTTAACATGAACAAGTGGTATTCGTGTAATTTGGTAAAAATGGTAATTTCTTGTGATATTAAAGCTTTTGGTGAGTGTATTTATATTACGTGGGCGATTGTGACTGAAACAAGACAAATAGTGATGGATGAGGATTCATGCAGAATATGGATCATGGCTGTGTTTTAATAGTTATTGAAAGGGCGACGGTGAAACTTTTATTTATTTTCTAACATCTAGTTTTTATACGTACTTGAAATGTAATTTTTTGGTGAATGCTAGACTAATTACTGTTATTAATATCGTCAAATCATTTTGATAGTTTTTTAAGGAAATTTCTGTGATATCTATACAGTATAAGTATATTTATACTACAATGATTTTTAAAACAAATCCGACATTAATCTTTAAATATTCTACTAATCGGGAATATGAAATATTCTGTAGTAAAAATAAAAACATTAATGGGAATTTTCTTTCAAATTCCAAAAAATCGCGAACTTGAGAAACGTAGGTATCGAGGAAGATATTAGAAAATAAATTGAACGGCGCTTAAACCGAGTTTTCGAACGAACTATTCAATTTATCCCGAGAATGGCGTCGTGTCACCCTTTCAAACGCGTTCTTACCGCGAGTTTTGAAGATTGCCGTGTCTCCGCGCTACGAGAAACGTAAAAGAAACGTGACGAAACGAAAAGACGTGTCTGACAGCGATGCACATCGTGAACGTGAATGAAATCTTAGCGATTTCTTGTATTCAAACATTTGAACGAACCTACGTCGTATACCCTGACGGCGAGTAGCGGTTGACTCCACACGCTCGGCGTCTCTATAATTCGAAACATGAAGAAAAAAACGTGTGTCACATTAAACGATACATCACATTCATCAGGCCGTATCTAAAGCACGGAACGTCCGCCTGCGTGCGTGTATATCGATACATGGAAGTAAAGTAAAGGAAGAAAGAAAATACGAAAGAAAGATAGGAGAGTAATGGAAATAGAAGACGAGAGAGAAAGAGACAGAGAGAGAGAGAGAGAAAAAAAATGACAAAAGTTTGTACAGTTCCATTCTATCTCAGCGACATCTCGTTCTTTTCTCTCATTTTTCTTTTTTTCCTCTTTTTATCTCTTACGGTTGAGAAGCGCTTACACAATGTCGCGTCTCGATGACAATTTCGTCATACAGTTTGTACAGGGGACGTTCGAGCATTCTATTAAAATAGCTCGTTTCAAATGACAAGTGATTTCTCAACGCACACCACCCTATATATGTATATATAGATACACGCATGCACGTTCTCATATAGATGGGCGCAGGAAACACATACATAGAGACAGAGGGAAGAACTCGATTGTACGTATATATTTTTTTTTTTTTTTTTTTTTTGAGATAGCGATGCATACAGCTGGTAAACAGGCAGATATCCAAGAAGTGAGCAGGTTACACCTAGAAAGATCTAAAAACAGGCTAGAGAAGAGGGAGAGACAGGCCAGGCAGGTAGAGAGAGTCGTCATGCTGTGTTTTGATGTGTTTGACGCTCGTGATAGACCGACTTTGATCATTCGCAATCCAATTATGTGTACCACGTAACTAGCGAATAGCTGTTCTTTTTGTGTCTCCGTTCTGAATTTTCCAGAAGCTATTTTATACGTTTCCTGGTTCTCGCGAATGTTTCGTTAATAAAAAAAAAGTTTGAACACGATGTCTGCAAATCGATGAAATCCTATTTAAAATGATGTACGAACGAGTGTTAATTTTGATATAGAATGAAACAAATTAAAAAAATTATCGCGTCTATCGTTACTTTTTGTCTGTAAATTATAGTTGTCGTACAACTGATCTCTTTTCGATATCGAAATTTAGCTGTTAGAGGTAATTTCTTGCGTGTGTGTTTATTCAAAAAATCTAAAACTAATATGTCATCAGTTTTAACTTCGCAGCATGATATAGTTTCGCTATATAGTCGCTAGACCTATTTAAACCTAAACTTATCACATATTAACATTCGTGCATTGCAGATGTGTGCAAATTGGTAAGGAACGATACGATAGTTCCGAAGATACTATAGACTTGACTAACGATCGACACACATTAATTCCTGTGCAAAATGTCTACACTACCTATTTAGTACAAAGCCAAAACTACATATATGTTGACTAGAAGAAAACGTAGTATGTATGTATGTATGTATGTATGTATATAGATCTGCGGTGCAACGCTGGGGGAGCGAAATCTCATTAGAAAATCTCACACTTTAGATTTAATTGTCGGCCGGTAAATTAAAAATATCTTAAACGCGATATTCACCATTGAAATCAGCTTTCATCGAATAAACTTTTTCCCGAGAAATAAATATAATTCTATATATTACGAGTTCCTATCTTTAAGTTCGAAAAAATAAACGAAGAATCATCGTTACGAGAACTCAAATACTACAATATAAAAATGTAGTGAAAAATTAGTTACAAAAAATTAGATAGTTATGAGAAATATATAAGAAACAATAATTATAAAAATTAATTATAAAGATATAATGGGAAATAATTAAAAAAAAATAGTTATAATACCACTCAAAAATAAAAAGGAGAAACTTGAAAAAACAAAGTCAACTTCACACCCATAAGGAAATCGTTTCTCAAGACCCTTCGACCGTAGAAAAACATCCCGTGTCAGCTTTCCGCTTTCAGCCCCCCCTTCGTCACCTTCATTTTTCACTATCAGAGACCGGTCGATCGAATCGGTCCGGAATTCGGTATGGTTCACGGGATAAGGTTCGATTCCCCTTAGACGCTAATGATCAGAGCAGACGACGCATGATCGTGATCCTTAATAACGAGCTCCATGAGATCGAGAAAAGATGTCAACACGTGAAGGGGAGAGAACGACAGAAACATGGCGGATGTCTGGGTTGATAGGTTCTTGAAGGATGTTTGATTTTCGAGGGGCGGGGAGTAAGGGCGGTGAACAAGTCGTGTGAGGTCGGAAATGTGAATATTTCGCAACCTTGCCCATACGGGGGTGCGAAGCTTCCGTTTCTGGGTTACCACCGCGTGGCCCTGTTGTCCATCCGAGTCCAAGCCGCTCCCCAGGGATGCAGATGACAGGCTCGCACCCCTACGCGATGACCGAGAGCACTCAACCCCTCCTGAATTCACCCTGCGGTACTGCTTGTTAGTGCATGTGTCAAGTAGGCAACAGAACAGTAGAATATTACACTTTTTCTTTATTTATAATCATTAGCATTATAACGCCGCCATACGGAGAGGATATAAGCCGACTAGCTTGGTTCGAATCGATGTCGCTATTCCCCTTGGGACACCTGTTCCTAAGAAATAATTATTACACGGTCGAGGGGTTAACAAGAATCAGGTCGTGCCGATATAGACTCTGGAAAGATCACGGTTAGGTGGATTATGTAGTTTCGAACTGTAGACTCGTGCAGACTCAAGGATTCTTCAAGCCTCTCGTCGGTCGTTGCTGCTGGAATATGTTAATCGTGATATACGCAAATATTCAGATTAAATGAGGAACGTCAGTTGAAATTGATATAGATCGGAGATTATCATGGCTGTATTTTAAATTGAGTATTTTTATATCGTAGTCGCCAGCTAGTATCGAGTTTATGGTAAGAATTTATGAATAATCTTAATAGAAAATTGGTCGCATTAAAAAATAGTTTGCACGTTGTATTATGGTTTTCTCGCCTTGTTGGATGTGTTGAAAAATTGTATAAATCGTTTAAAAGATATGCGGATGTTTCTCGACAGGAATGGGCTTTCACGGTAATGTGAGCCTCAAGTTGGACTGACTGCTTCGTCGGTGTGGATAACGCTGTTACTTTATCAATTTCGACATTTAAACGAAATGAGAAAAATGAGAAAAGAAAAGAATGAAAAAGAACGTCAGGAGTATGAAACATATTGACTTTTTATTTGACTAATATAAAGAAACAACTTCGATCTATAAATCATTGTAATGTAATAAATCAATGTAATGATAATGCGAAGTAAATATAAGTGTAAAAAGGACGATTTGCAATATTAAAGATATATAGAACTGCGTGAGAAATACGAGCACAAACAGCTCAAATAATGATACAATATTTATAAAAAGAATTGTTAAAAAAGTTGTGAAAAATGATGAATATTTTGTCGATGAATGTTCAGAAATTTTTACGATATATAGAAAGAAAAAAAAGAAAAAATTCAATTGCCTCCTGTGAGGATTGAACTCACGACCCCTGGTTTACGAGACCAGTGCTCTACCACTGAGCTAAAGAGGCATTTCTGTTATCCTTACTGCTCGAATTCGTAGTCACAATACAATTCTATATTTTTGTCAAAATTACAAATATGTAGTTATTCTTATCGTTTTAAATAATATATACAATATACAAATATAATACATTACACTTACGTATTCAAAGATATAATTTATTACTTTTCATATAATGTCGTGTTTTCAAGGGTCGTGAGTCATACAAAAAGGTCATATATCGTACAAAAACCTTATAAAGATATTATTAATTGTTAGACATTAATAATAGTAATTATAGCAATAATAACGAATAAATTACAAATTCGTCAATGATCGATTAATCGTGTTGCCTAGAAGTCAAATTATTAAATTTGATTAGATGAATATACTTAGGGGTAGATGTGCGCAATTTAATATGAAATTTCAAATTTTTTCATGGTACACACAACATATAAATATAAATCTTCGCGAAGAAGTCGTGGTCTGCATGTAGCTATAACGGAAACAACTAACACGATATTATTAAAGGTGAAATTTACAGAAGAGATTATCAATTAACATTCTGAACGAAACTTACTTGGTTTCATCGAGGAAGACAGCTTCGAGTACGCGTGCCGCGTAGTGTAAATTTCGTTGAAGTAATTCTGCAGATATTTCGCCATGTTGAAGCTGCCTCAGTAAGCATCTCAGTCTGTAACAGAAATTAATTATTTTACGTGTTATAAATATTTGAAAATCACTGTTACTATTAATAAATTTATATTATAGAAGATGAGATTTCAAACGATTATATCAATCTTCTTTTTCTCCTGATGGTCTAATTCTATTCAAAATATAATATTTTGTCGCAGTAAGATATTGTATTTAACGCATACTATAACGTATCGAGTAACTTATTCAATAAAAAGGACGGAAATAATAGAAATACAAGTAACACGTCATAATTCATTATATTTTGAATTCAATTCGACGCAATATAAAAATCAATGTTGTGATTTCATAAATTTGTAGCTATGTTTTCAAAATATATAATCATTTTCTAGACAAAAGCTTGAAAAAGTTTGAAAAAAGTTGCGTTATTTAATATTTTGCACGAGTGGGAACAAGCTTTGAAATTCGTACTTTTGTATCATCGAAACAATGCGTAGTTATATTAACCGCGTACCATAATATTTCAGAAGAATACTGCATTCAAATGGAAAAGGGAAATTGAATTCATTTCTATTTTACATCGAAACGTACCTCGTGTATTCTAGTAATTGCGTTCTTGAAATAACGAAATAATAAAATAACGCAAAATGTTGAAATAATCTTAAAAAGGAACTATTTTTATTTCTCTTTAGTTTCCAACTTAATTCTTCTAAATTAAATCCATCAATTTCCAGGACGCGATTTTTGTATGTTTTTTAAGTACTCAGTTAAATATTATTTTACCTCTCAATTTAATTGTTATTCTACCTCTAACAGCCTTTTAAATTTTATTTCGTTTCCCATATGTATTTTCATATTTATGAACGTATGCAATTATGCAAATTGACACGAAATAACGGGACAGAAATATATGAGATACGCTTCGAAAAGGATGGAAGAACACCGGTATAGAGGAAAATAGTATCGCAGAAGCCATACCTGAGAGCAGCTTTGTCGCAAGCATCGGGGGTGTCAACGGCAGGAAGCGAGTCCGTCGTTAGATCGACATTATCAAGGATCTCATCAAGGTCCACGGACTGGCTTGACGAAAGAGTGTCAGGACTGTGCGGTGGCGGAGAACTTTCGAAACTTCCGCCGATACTCTTACTCTTACCAGAACTTCGACGTACTATCGTTAATGTGCCTTGTTCTGGAACATAAAAGACACAAAAAATATATTAAATAATTACACGATACTGCGTTCATCCCAGAAAGGAAAAAATTCTACATTCGAAACGCTTCATCATCGCTGAAGGAAGATGACTTTCCTTTCTGGATCTAACACGAGCTCTGATAATGTGATTACAAAAATTTCGTTGGAACTTGGCCGAACGACGACTTTTAAATATATTTTACCGCAATTTCCTACGTATATAGAAATAGTTATATCGAAATTAATTACGTAATTCATTTATCATAATCCAATGAGACTAATTGTAAGCTGTATTTCAAATGAAAAATCTATCTATTATCTATACACTTGATCGAATAAAATTTACAACTCTAACATATGTGATAAAATTTATCAAATGTGTAGATTTTATATAAAAATGTTGATTCAATTTAAAGCATCGGAAATTTCTATGTACGTCTCAAGATTTATTGAAATTTATTGCAAATGTTCGTTATTTAATCACCATAATGTTACTAACCTTATAAAGTAATCCTATAAAGGTCGTAATATACTATACAACAATCGTGTTATAGAGTCACTTACTCGATAGCTGGCCATTCCGACCAGGCGAGGAAGGGTTGTGCGATCGAGACGACGTTGTACCAGTGCAGCTTGTAGTTGCATTAACGTTTGGAGATGCACCGGGTGAGGACACTGCAATATCGTCTCTCGTGACTCTTCGATCCGGTGGAGATGCAACTGGAATTCAATGAACAAACATAAATTACTACTAATGCAATATTAATGTAACATATATCTATTAATGTAAATTTTCATCGATTTGTCGTCAATTTATAACGGTACGTTTATTTCGGTTTGGTCTTCGTTTTGTTGCCTATTGATTATGTATGTAGTATTATTTCAAATGGTAACAAGAGGGAGATGTTATTAATTTTATATAATTCAGGAATAACATACATATATACAGTAACCTCGATGATTTAAAGACGGGGGAAATTAATACTTTTAAAATTGAAATTTCTCTTTATGATTATCGTAATATCCTTTTTCGTAGATACTATTTTGTATTTCATCATTGAACAATGAAGGATTGCTTCAAGATGTTCTATCGATATATTTACTTTTTTTTCTCTTCTATAGGAGTTCATATATTATGCGCTAATTATTAGAATAATTAGAAAATTTCTTGCTCATGATATTCCGATATTTTGCATATTTGATAATACAATCTTCTTATCTTAAAGCAGTTATCGTACGTACGGAAAAAGGGATAAAGTAAAGCAGCACTTTAGATATCAAGCCACCGAGAAAAGAATCTGAAGTGAATGAAAGCGACTATTTACGACATTTTATTGTCGGTGCGTGTATCAAGAGGAAAATGTTCTAGCAAGTCAGTGAAGATTATAATTAATGAGAAATCCGTGAGGAATGAACGATGATTAAGTAGAAGTAAGGATAATTCGGAATCCCTTCGAAAGCGACAAAGCGTCAGGATAATCACTCTAATTGATTGATCAAACAGACGTGAAAACAACAGGTCCGCATAGCGGAATTCGGTGGAAGAGCTATCGATTCGTGCTGGATGTCTGTGGATAACAAATTAGGCCTGCAGCAGTCCAATCAATTGTGCTCGGCTTACAATGCTATCACATTGCATCTGATGGTAGTTATGGGAGAATTAGGTAGAAATATGATAGAAATTAGGGAAACTTGAGGTTTTATTATTTTCTTTGTGCATTTTTTTCTTCGTTTAATTTAGAATATTTATAACTTTAAATATTTCAACGTATTTAAACATGGAAAAATGCTAGATAGGAAATTTTAAGAATGGTACAATGCTTTAAATCAATATAACATTTTAAAGCAATCTTTTATCGTATTATTCCCTTTTTATTACGCTTTATGTTATATTAGGTTTTTTAAATCTAGAAAACATTCTGCTATTCTTTTCATTATCGTATCTTGCAATATTTTTTAATTATTACAATTGCTAGTGACATTTCTCTTGTTATCTTTGATATAGAAATTATCTGAAGTGTTAAGTATCTAACATGTTATATCATGTAATTTCCTCTTATACAATGATGATAAATCAGCGTCCGTTTCACAAATAATATAACTTTTCCTTTTGTGCAACCGTGCAATGGAAAACAGAGGAAATTTATTGCGCTAAAAGAAATTGATCACATCATTATAACTGGATTATTTTTAGAGCTGCAGAAAGGTTACCGTATCGCAAAATAGACTGTTACGCTGTTACTTTGTGCTATCAATGAAATGAAATTCTAGCGTCATTTCTAGTGGTGTATTACCTGTACCTAATTAACAGTTTTACTTTTCCAGGTTCCCGTGTGGTTACTTTTATCGCGTCGAATACCTAATCAACCTAAGTATTACTATTTCGGAGCGAGCAACTCGCAATTATCTTTGTAATAACGTTTACTTCGTTTCTAATTAATCACACTCATTCTCGCGAACTCATTTTACTTTCAACTAACCCGTTCCTGTTTCTTTAATAAAATTTTTTTAATAAATTTTGGAAGATGCCAAAACTCTTAAAAGAAAGTAACGAGAAATGCTCCGACGTATCGCAGCGTCTTAGGTTTGTTTTATACGGAGAAGAGCAAAAAGGAATGCTCAAAAAGTTAAAAAAGTTCCAATGATTATGGTTCTGGTCTAAAGTTATTTCAAATGAACATACCATTGATATTAGGTGAAAGTTTTAAGCAGAATATTAATAGTAGAAGTAGGAATGTTTGGAAATTGGGACTTTTCGATAATTAAGTTTCTTTTTCTTTCTGTTTCAAGTGCTTTATGTTAATACTTCGCAAGAAATTGACAGAAGGATTGTTGATTCTTTTCGATAAATTATACTGATACCAACATTGATTCAACGAGTGCATGAATTTTAATGCCTATTCAAAGTTCAGTATAATCTTCATCGATCTAATTTTTGTGCGATGGTCGACGAATAACGCGCCCATTTCAATTTACATCTCATGTAAGTCGACAAATTGAGTTGAATCGAAGCTCTTTTCGATATTTCGATGAAATTTTCTATACAAACCAGTATCCGTTTATTAATTCAGCTCTATCGAAACTGAATGCCTAAATAGACAAGTTGAGGTAACTTGTTCTTAATGAGATTTTGAAACCAGCTGACGCGTATTCTACGAAGCTAAGATTTATAGAATTAAAACGAACATTTTATACGCTATATGTGTATACGATGTAATTCAATTCATCTTCCTTTATTAGACTATTAATAAAGTGGTTAAAAATAAACTGAAGGATTCTGCAATTTTTAGAATACTCTTCGTTCGTTATGTTTTATTATTTTGATTCATAAGTTATTCTGAATTTAACATTTCCTTTGAAAGTTATTCTTTCAGTCTCTTCTAAAATCAATTCTGAATTTAAACCAGCGGACATCGATAACCCGTAACCTGATATCCTTTGATCCTATAGAATCTGAAAAATATTTATTCGATGATAAGAAACATTTTCGAAGATTTTCCACGTGAATTTCTATATGTTATTTTCACTTTCGTAAATATTTCAGCCTTATCTCGGCACTTACAATAAAAAATATGTATCAAGTTACGTACAATTATAGTATGGAGAAAGCAAGCAGTAGTTTAGAAAGATGCTAGATGCTGCCAATAATGTAAGCATTTAAACATCTAGTTCTTTTAAAGATTTACTTTTGGGCAATTAAACGTCGCATTTTTATCGATGCCCTGTTTCTTCCAGGGTTTCGTAAATTTTCATTGGCGCTTAAATAACCGTAATAAATACATTTAATTGTTTCCACGGTGACGATCAAGACAAACTGCTTTTAAATCTAAACATATGACTGGAAAGACGCAGTAGGTCGCTCTCAACTTAAGCATCCAATAAATTGTACCAACTGGAAATCGACAAGATTGAGTCGCCAGCATGGCTCGCTTGAATTTCGTGATTCATGGTTGACGATAGTGACCCGATCAAGTTGCGCTCCAATGAATCGTGGATCCATGCAAATTTCTGTCCGTTACGGCACGTGTAATGAAAATACAATTATGTGGTTCTATAGTACTTATTATGCATCCTCGGTTACAGTTATCACGAATCAATGCACGTTCTCAATACTGACTGTGTTAGTATCGCTGATTGAAATCGCGTAATTGCGTCCAAACAGACGACATTTGTTTAGTGCTTATCGGAATTTGTTACAAATAAAATGATTTCCTTTATTCGAATTTTTTTAAATACAAATTATTAAAAATTGAAATAATTTGCAAATTTTTGGACAGTGATTTAGGGTTGTGAAGAAAGGGCAAAATATATACAAATTTTTCGAATCTACATAAGGCGCATAAATTTTTTATTAAAATATTCGACTATGTAATGAAGTTCAAAATTTAAATAATAATACATAATTTCGCTCATTTAGTTTCAGTGTTATTATAGAATCTAATTTATGTAACTTCGTCCGTTACATCTTCATAAAATAAAGTTATTTTACGGTTACTTGTTTATATCACATTTATCACTCTGCTGTAAATAATTAAGAAAAAGAAGAGACAAAATGTGAACGTGAACTTATACTAGTTGGAGTTTAATGTAAGGATTTCTAGACAAGTAAGATGGATTCCAGACATTCTGTCTGCTGGATGTTGACTCTTGAGACGGCCACTTCACTTCTACTTTAAAACTAACCTTGCGCTTCTCTGCAGTCGTTTTTTGCGCATAAAAGCACGAAGTAATCGGCTGTATCTATTGGCCAACCCTCTACCTCATGAAATTGCAATTTTTGACCGGTGTTTACTTTCTTTATTCGATCGAGGAAATTTTGCATAAAATTCAAAATTTTTCACAGATATATTATAATAAATTTTCGACACTTTTAATTTCTGTTGTAATATATGTACGTACAAAGTCTTAAATAATAATTATATTGTCAACGGCATAGCACGCGTAAAAGATACGCTTTTACATTTTATGAACGTTAAACAAAAACGAGTATTTCTTTCTAATCTTTTTTTACAGTCGAGGAAATTGAATTTTCAAAGGTGCAGCTTCAGAGGGGTCTTGTCAAAAGGTGCGGTTTAAAAAAGTGCATTGGCACGTAGTGAATCTGGTTTAAAGCTCGACGCGTCACGTAGAACCAGTTAATAACGTGTGCGTCGAAAACATTTTAGTCCTTGTATTATGCTAAACAATTTGCGATTTTGACGTGTTACATTAATTAACCAGATATTACTATTTCAGCGGACAATATAAGTGAAAATGCGTTTCTTGCTGAAGTGTATACATATCTACATATATTACGTAGAATTGAGAAAAGTGCCATTTATATCGAAACATAAAAGATATAACTTAGAAAACACGAAGTTGGCACCCCGCTGGGGTTAGCCACCCACATGCTGTATTTATTTTTATTTTATTTTTTTATTACCAATGAGATATAACACTTTACCAAATGTCCTTCAGGACAAATTGTAAAAACCAAAATAAGATATAAAAAAAAAAATTTATATCGAAACAAACAATTTTTACTTGAGTATAATTACATATTTGACTAATAAATTTTGTGAAACGAAAATGTATGAAAATTCTCATGTTTTATTTTTAAATAGCTAATAGTCCTGTGATTTCACGGACTACTTTCTACAAGTTTAAGGTCAAGACAGTTTAGTCTCCAAATACAATATTATTCAAATAATATTATTTAAGATTAAGTAACAATTCATTTCATAAATGCAACAAAACTTTTATCCGAATAAAAGTATATTTTGATAATACCAAATCTTTGTTCGCTTCATTAGTTGGAAATACAGTGTAAAAAATTTGTATCTAATGGGATGCTACGGTGCAACTAGAACGTAATACATTATACTTTACCTTTTGAAGAGAATTTAGCAATCATGCGAACGGATTTGTCCGACACAGATAAAATTATCCATTGTATTATAAGGTGCTGGTGATCGTTGAAAACGAAATACGATTGAAGAGTGGAAGTAAATAAGACTACAAATGACGAACCTAAATTTTATAGAAAACAATGTTTTTGTTCACCAAAATGTTATTTATTGACGAACTATTACAGAACTTATTCATTACCTGTACTATATTACTTTATATAGCTTTACGATATTTTTATTTTAATATTTCAAAGACCTGTTGACAATAAAAAATTATACAAAACGATAAAAGGAATTATATATTTTAAGCAAGAATGTAAGTCCATTGTTTAATTTCCTTGAAAAGTCTGTAAGTGTCTGTATTTTCTTACCTGATGGAATAATCGAAAAGGATAATTTATCTACGAACATGTTCTAGCACAAGGGAGGTTGTTCCCTGGCACATAGCACTCGTAATTTAATTTAGTAAACTAATCGTTTAACTAATATACGTCCTATATCATATGCGGAACACTAAATTATATAATTTAGTATAAGTCACTGTGATAACACTCCTCTTCATATTTACTGATATTGATCTTCATATAAACTATCTTTTCGAGGAAAAAAATTCTATTTTAATTTTTTCAAAAATAGCTATTACAGCCCCTTTTACTTCCATCGTTCAATTTTAGTTTCAGGAGGAAGACTGTGAAATTGTATCCCCATCTGTTTGTCCACCGATTTAATGGATCGTCGTCAGTTGCGTTTATGTCTCTTGAGAGTGCTGAATGTCTCGTAAAACCGAAAAGTTTTTAAGGCTTGCGATGCATGCACCGATATTTTACACATGGGATTTTCATCGTTCGATAAAGGAAGCTTTATCGAATTTTGCTTGCTTGGCAGGTAAATACAACATTGCCTGTGTAGTTGAAAATTAATTATTATTTCCAACAGCGCAGCGTTTCCAACGACATACTTTTCACGTTTTAGTTCGTGTATTTTATTTATCGTATCTCATATCTTGTGCTTCGTATTTGGTATTACACTACGGGTGAAATATGACAAACAGGAGATATGTAAAAATAAATAGAGATATAAATGTGTACTATATTTCAATGCCCTTATTCAGTTGTCATATCAGGCAAGCAATTGAACCGATACAGGTAAATATAAAAAGAAATTTAATATTAATAATATCAGAGGTCAATAATATGAGATGATATAAATTATTTCCTCTTATTATTACATAATAGAATTGCCAAGTGTGTTACAATATTGTTATTGGATAATAAAGATTATATTATCCCTATGATCTTTAAAAAGATATATTAAATACTGAAAGCAAATGGAAGATTGAAATTATTTTTATTCAATTAAAAGTAATAGAAGTCTTTTAAAAATAAGTAGACGTAAATACATAGTAATTTTGACATTGATTGCAAACGTCGATTACAGAGGGAACCATATAAACACAATTGATTTTAAACGTAGAGCTTGTCAAATTCATCTACATATTAATTTAATGCTGCTGTATAATATTTTCCTTTAATGCAATTTTATGCAAATTTCATTTTATTTATTGCCAGTACGAATAGAAACTGACAGCATAATTTTGTTAACTGAATTAGAATTGAGTTTATAACTCAATAACATTAAATAACATTATGCATTGTTCCACACTGAATAGAATTCAAGAATATCAACTGTACCAACAAAATTTAGCGACCGATATTAGCGACCTTAATGTTTCGACCAGGTAGTTCCATTATGATGATTTCCAATCGTGATCCGGTTTCCGACGACTAATGAAACGGGACCGATAAAAATTTTAATGAGAAACTTCATACATATATATACACAAGTAATACTAACAATACATATAACGATGAGAAAATTGAAACACATAAATTCCAGTTTGATCATCTCCAGTTTGAAGTTTATGTTTGATTCATGCTTTAAGTTTGAAATATTTTTTACTGTATTAGAAGAATTATAAAAGATATTGAATCGAACAAATAAGACAATTAATATAAGAAAATTAATATAAGACAATTTTTTTATAGATTAGGTATTTACGATATCAACGAGTGTTGATAGGTATTAAAGAAACACGAGAAAAAGAAATAAGAAGAAATTAATTTGGAAGAGATATAACGCAAAATATATTAAAATAACAAACGTAAAAGGTAAAGCCCTATGTTATTTGCAGAGCACATGGACGATATATGCGTGACTTTTAGGTCACAGAGCATTATAGGGGTTAATAAAACAGCTGTTGGTTGTATTTTAATGTGAATCACTGTTACACAATAAAAGATAATTTACAAGTAATATGTTAGGCTTTATTACCTAGTGTTCGCATATCCTTAGACAAACCGTGCTTCATAGACACGGCGAATGAGATTAACTAATTACACCTGTTCTATGTAACTTTCAACCGACCTCAATAACGTCGTATTTCTGCTACAATCACATGGAAACTAAGTCTGGGCAATTTTGATAGAAAGCTGCTTAAAGTAGAACTGGTAGGTCGTATTAATATGAATACACCATGTAATGAATTGAAATAAATTTGTAATTAATAGGAGAGATAATCGTCGTGAACTTTCCTTTAGAAATATTTCGTTTCGCTAATTTTTTCTTACATTTCTTAAGAGTTAATCATAACAGCGAGTTGAAATAAGTTTTTGATCGATAAAAAATCATCGATCAAAATTTTTCTTTCGCAAACATTTCCCGTTACTAATTTTCCTCTTACATCGCTTAGGATGTAATTACGGACAATAAAATCCATATTTTAATAAAAAAAATGACTGCAAACATCACAATTTCTGTTTTTCTAACTACTATACTAAAAGAATACGTTAACCTTCTGATCAAAACGACAGTTCGCTGAAAGTTTAATTTCTAAAGCAAACCATTTCAAATAGCTGAAACATTGATCTTGTAATCAAAATGCAAATTTGATTATTCATCGATGAACGAATGTTGGCGCCATAACCGTGTGGGACTGTGTATCCATAGAAGATACATCGGTAATGTGCTGAAAGGATTACTATTAATCCCCTGTAATAATAATCATAATCGTCACTAAAGTTAAATAGCAATCACTTTGCCAAATAATATCGAGTAATGTATCCATCAATTATTAATCTGAAATCAGGACGAATAATAAGATCAAGCTACCAATGATACTATAATGTACGATCAGCGTGAAACATAATAAATGTTTCAGTCGCAGTTCTGAAAATATTTCAAAATTTGAATAATACATGTACGTATATCGGTGCAGATTCTAAGCGTATTATATATTATACGATATAGTTAAATATATTGTTTTCTTTTACTGCCTGATATTTTTCGAGTCGAACGTTCGGAAAATCGGAATTCTGTTATAATAAAACTCGAAATACTACGTTCCTAGATTTATTTCAGGCGGATTTCTCATCTTGAAGTAACCACGTCCTATGTCCTTTAACTCTAAGTAATAAATTCTGAGATCACAGGCTCCTTGGATTAATTATGGCGAGTTTCACGACACGATAAAGTCGAAGGTTCTACAGCCTCATACATGCTGTTGTCCAAAGCAGGTTTTATAGCTTCAAGGTAACTTGTTAATTTCTTTACCATGGGTTCTTGTGTGATCTTAGTTTAATGTAGATTCCAAGACTACCAAGCTTCTAAGTCATAGATTTCAAACTTCCATGGATAGGGATGGTTACTGATGCGTCTGACGACTTCTGAGTTATATAAAGCGGTTTCCGCATCTCTGTAGATAGTGAGCTTGCGGTTCCACGATCTCGGGTTGTCCAAGACATTGCTAGGTCATTGTGGTGGTCTGTGGCGTATCTTACCGCTTCGGGTGATACGCGAATGCTTGGCTTTACCACGGAGCAGACCGAGCATTGTCCCGCAATCTCGGCGCCTGACGATCAAAGATTTAAGCAACGGAGTCGAAGATAGGTTATTTTCTCTCATTCCTGTTTCGTAAACCTTCTGTCGTAAATCCTGAAGTTTATGAAACTAGGAAACTCGTGGGATTTAAAAAATTTCTTAAATATATCAGCTCTCTGAGTTTTCCATGTTCAAAACTTTTAGATTTAAGTATAGACGTTAAAAAATATTGATCGATCTCCGTCAACTTCAAAATTAGAAAATCAATTTTCTTTAAGAAGCCGGAAGTTTTCAAATCGTTCAATGCCTACCTTTTTAGTTGAAAAATATGGCCAACGATCTTCAACAGACGAACTAAAATTAAACAAGCTAAATTAAGACCTAACTGAAACACGATTATGGTTACGCGTGATTCAACAATGCCAATTAAAAATTATCGGCGTTGACACACATGATACAAATTGCTCTATAGTTTTGTACATACACTGACATAAATACGATATTGTTAAAATATCATCGAATAGGGTGATTCTCTTTCTCTTTCTTTAATATAACTTCAAAAGTTATATTAAAGTACACCTTTTTTTAAATCACTAAAAAACATAAAATTCAAAAAACCAACGAGATTGTATTCGATATATTTCTCAATTCTAACTTTCAATTCTTTTTCCAGCTATTTATTTTCCCAGAATATAAGTCATTATTAGCGGGGCAGACTTAAAATTCGATTATTTGTCGTTCGCGTTGAGTCATGACTCCTTACTAACGAGTAATTATTATTGTGACGTCTTTTGGGTGCCGCAGATGACACGTCTAGTCTAATTAATTCTCCATTCGTAGAATTCGATTAAACAGACTCACAGCCAAGGTAAATAAGCTATGAATAGCCCGGTGGATACTCCTTTTGTCGTTGGTGTAAAGGATTGATGTATCGCGCAGGTTCGTAACATCTATTAAGACTTTGTTCCTCTGTTATCATGCTGAATTGATCTCGGTAATGATACCGACGTTCCATTTCCAATTATCAACTTGTAATTTTCGTTTTGTTCAGGAGAGTGTTGGCAATTAATAATATGGGCACGATATAAGTATCACTTTACCCAAGTTCCATTCTTTTTCTTCATTTTTCTAATTATACAATTTACGAAAATATGAACTTGCAAAATTGTCCGCAGTCCATTTATGAGATTAAATAATGATGAAATTAAACAATATATAGCTTCGTAACGCAGAAAAAAAGAGGAGGAATCACAAAGATAAAAAAAATGAAACTAAACTGCGTTTCGTACGACTAGTACGCTTATCTGTAAAACATCTGAGCACACTAAACGCTGAACAATAAAGGTCAGGTCAGAGAAGGTATTTGTATGAGCGAGATAGTTAAGCGGGGACTTTTGAGGGTATTGCTTTTGTGTGGATGTCTCTGGTGGCCGCGTATAAGGACACACAGCTACACAGTTATACAAAATGTACCTACACAATCAGTACGTATAATCCAATTGTTGCTTGCAAATGTTTGTACCAAACTGCATGTCGTTCGACTATGTACGTTTATTTATGTAGGGAATTAGGTATATATTCTATATATCTAGTTTATGTAGAACTAGACATTCTATCTACGTGTATAATAGTTTTGCTACATATGTGCATACATAGATATATAACACTTATTAGAATTGTTATCTTGAAAATCTCGTTAAGTTCGTGCGATTTAATCGCGATAGAAAATATTTATATAGTATTACACGGATTTGATTGCCATGATCTCTGTTTCTTTTCTAAATGTATCAGATTACACATTTATATGGAGATTAACATGCTCTTCAATGTTTTATCAGTTCATGCTAAGATATTATCCAATGTAACTTTAATATGATCGCGAGTATTCTTTAACCGACCTTGTAAACGTACTAAAAAATTTCGAATAACGTGCTATAAAAACATAAATAATATATGAACAATTATGTTACACAAGTAAGTAAGGTATTCTGTACAAGCAGATAAGCTAAAAAGTAATAATTAATTTACCGTAAATTTCATATATGCTTATTCTTCAGAATTACATTTTGTGGTTTAGATAACAGACAAATTGTTGGAAAGTAACGTTTAACTTATCGTTGAAAGTACCTCTAATACGGTCAGTTAGATATGTTAAATAGTAAAGAAGGACATAATAAACACGAATACAACGTAAGATTGCTTGTCCATGTACAGTGCAAAATTTAGTAAGCGAAGAACGATGTGTTATTCCTTTATTTCTGAAGTACTTTGTACAACACAAAAGCATTACTGTTATGAAATGGAAAATTGAACTTCGACAAGAGAAAAGTGAAACAATTATACAATATAATTACGTTGACGATAAGTATGAACATTACGAGACATTGTCTATAATCCAAATAGTGAGATTAACACAATTGATATAAAAGATATCCAAGTGTTAGCTACGTAATTAACTGTATCATTAAAACGTTATATATCCAATTCGTTGTTTCATAATTGTATCGACCCACGCAAAGAATGAAAATAAAGTTTATTATCTTCAGAAGATATTATTTCGTTACGAAATATGACTCTTGCGTCTTTGTAATACGAAAAATTTAATGTACAATACGTATCTCTCGCGGATACGAATGTCCCCTTTGCGATTTTATTTTCTTTTAGAAATAATACTATGTATATGTTAAGTTTAAATGAATTAAACGAATATGAATTTAATGAATTAATAAGTTCGTTATCGATACAAAAATACTTAACGCAATTTCTGAACAACGTTGTCGAGATGTACTCTTCTTTTTGACAATTGGCTATCTTTCAGATATTATCTCTAATTAATAGGGAAAACAACTTGTGTAAGTGAGGTACTCTTAATTTCATTAATTACTAAAATGATCGATATCATTATGATAAACGAACAATAATATTTTTCTAAGATACTGTATTTACAAAATTAATTCCCACCTGTATGAATTTTCCTTTCCTCTCTACGTCGTCGACAGAACGAAATTTTAAAGACATAACTCACAAAATTGAAAAAAAATAAAACTCTAATTTGAATAGAATTAACATATCGATTCCTTGGTGAGTTCTACAGCGAATTAGGTTTTCAGATTTTATGATTTCTCGAGTCTAAATTTATGACTTGACATGCGGTGCTAATATAATAAATAATCGGGATTCTCTTAAATCCTGAATTGTCTTATTAGAAATACGGAACGTGCGTGTGCTGCTAACGCATCGCATACATCGATGGGTTCTAATGTATTTCGCGATGCTATTAATAATCCTCATCTTAATATCGTTCCAATTTATGTTGACGAAATTCTCGGATCGCATAGACCATCGCGTATCATAAATGCTAATTGACTGATTTACAATTTTATCGTACGATAATAATATTTGGATGTCTATAGTACAAAATATATTCAGATTAGATTTATGTGTACATATGTATAAAAAATTCATAGTTTTTAGTTTTTTTGTCTACATATACTTATATTTTAGAATATGTGAATATTCGTAGAATTAACATAATCTTTGCGATCACAATGAGAAGATTAAAAAAACATTTAATGGGTTGTAGTATCGAATGTAGTTAAAATATTGAATATAAATGAATATAGATGAAAAATAGATAAAATCTATTTAAAAAATACTACATCTTCTTCTTCTTCTTCTTTTTCTTCCGTGTTTTACGTACATCGACGTAAAGTCATGACCGATGACATTGCATCTGTATGGCTTATATTTTGAAGAATATATTTGTTTCTTTAATTTGTTTCTTTATTTTATTATGCTTCTTATCTGATCTTGCGTTGTTACAGCTGTGTATGGTTTTATGCTGCATTTATTTTTTGTAATACTAATATCGTATTAAATTAAAAATCTCATTTAGAAAATGTATATTTTTTATATTTAATATACATAATAGGTGTGCACTTTGATGTATCAAGCTTCTTAAATTTAATATTATGAGAAATAATAATACTCTTGACATTAAAGCTGCAGGTTTATCTCTTAAATTAGTATGCTCTTTCATTGGACAAAACAGTGATTTAAATATATTTCACTTTGAAAATAAATTGATGGTCTTGTCAAAGATCATCCTTCTACAAACGAGATTTTAGGCATCGGTATTATACGAATATTTTTAACGCATTCTTTTAAAAGCAACGCAAACACCGATTAAACCACACATTTTGTTCGTATTCAAATAGGATCATTAGTAATGGACCACAGATATTTATACAAAACTGCTATTGTTATGCATACTAAATACCAAAAGTAGTGGTAATGTTCTACTACTACTTGAAACGTGAAATATTAAATAAATACAAGTACAATTTTTCAGGATTCTCCAATAAACGTATCCAATAGGTGTCCCAATCCTAATCGTAATGTTATGTTTGTTGACTGGCTGTATAAGTAAATTATTTTCGTTACACAAAGCAAATGAAAAGAAATTCCGACCCTTTTATCGTATGAAGCTTACGTTCTAAACATGTTATTAAATAGATCGTGTGGATTTCCTTACTTCGATTATTGATGAATTGTGTGTCTCCACGATACGATGACGTTTCCACAGACGAAAAGCAAATCGACCACGTTTCGATAAAAGTTAACAAGGACAAATGATCGTCGAACGTGTGTACCCTGCTACTGAAACTCTAGACAATTATGCGTTACATAACAAGAAGTGGTATAAAAGGGAAGCTACCATCCACTACATCGCAGTCGATCGTTATAACGCTGGCGAAATATTCCAAGCGGACATAATCGATCGTGTCTTAATTACTCTAAGTACCTCAAAGTAAGGTAAATAACACCATATCGAAACTACAAATTGTACATTGTTAGGCAACATATTGCAAAAAGTAATTTATTCTGAAAAATAACTATTTAAACTTCAATATATATAGCGTGTTTATCGCGAGAACAACCGGAACCGGTATCACGCTACGAATATCGAACTACGTGTTTACGATGTGGTGCAGAGTGCGCTAAGCTCGAAGTCACGCGAACGATTAGACGACTAATTTCATATTCAACGTTTTGTGTGCTTAGGGACATGAGGGCGCTAATACTATTCTGCCTAACGGCATTGCCTCTGGTCGCTTCATACACATGGAAACCGACCGAAAAATATTTGAGCGACAGTTTGGCATCCGCATCGGTCTATCAGGTCTATCCCAGAAGTTTCAAGGACAGCAATGGAGATGGCATTGGTGATATTAGAGGTACGTTCCTCTTTTTCCTTGATAATTTCAGTTTTTAGGATATTCTTGTATTTTGTAATTAGGAGTTCCTTCTTCTTCCATTACTTACGATCCCATCGATTTTTTAATATACAAAGGCGTACATATCTCCTTTTAAATGGAATTCTACAATTTTTTATTAACTAAGTATTTTTTAATTCTCTACAAAAATGGTACCGAGGTGCTTGAGCCGAAAGATGTTTAGTTCAAGAGATATATCAGTTTTAATTTCACGAAATTTAGTGTACGAGAGACAATACGTTGCTCGTACGCAAATTTTTACAAAGTTTTACAAAAGCAAGCATTTTTCGATCCAAGTGCCTCGATACTTTTTTCTTTCTAGGGAATTAAAAAATGTATCGAATGGTTAATAAAAGCTTATAAAATTTCATTCAGAAAATGAGTACAGTGGTACTGTCTCGGTGCATCGTTGTATATTTAAAAAAGTGAAAATTCTTGTTCTATTTCTCATCAACTTATTATTGAATGTTATTATTTAAATTAAAATATTGTATAATAATGTTATTATTTAAAGTTAAATTATTTTTATTCAATGTTAATACGTAATTATGAAAATATTAGCGGAGTTTGGAAAGCCGTTTATCATTACGTATATAATCATAATCAAGTATACGTCAATCATTTTATTATGTATAGATAATATCTATTGAAAATTTGTGGTCACATAATAAGTATCGTTTGTTCGATATATATAATTGTACAAGGTAGAATTTGTGAAATTAATTAATAGTATTTACTAGTAATTTATTTTCTCAAAAAGTTTCGATTGTTGAACTTTGTATTATTTTATTACTATAGTAAAAATAAGTCTACCGAAGGGAAAATGAAATCTAACTGTTGTAATCGTAGGAAATGATTTTTTACTCGGAGAATGTACCCCTAGTTGCAAAGGATAATTGAACGCGAAACGTTTGTTACGCGGTTGATCCACATCGGTGTCACGGCTCGTAAACAGATGCGTAATTGCTTTTCCTTTTCGCGTCGTCTTTCAATTTGTTTGCGCGATTATGTAACCGCAACGAACAAAGGCAAGCACGGTACGGATGTAATTAACAAGGAAATCTAAAAACGCAAACGTTAGCCGAGAAAAAGGAAAGTGACGCGCGACAATCGCACGTGGTGAACTCTGCGGAAGAAGTTAATGTCGCTTAAACGCGAAAATAAATTTTAACGGAACTTCCGTTGCGTTCGCCTCTTCTGGTCGCTTTGACGCGGCTTAAGAGCGACGTGTTCCGGAAAAGAGTTTCAGCCTTTTTGTAATGCTCGAACCATTACGAAAGATTTACACCTCTGTGACTTAATGTCGCAAGCAACGTCATTGGAAAATAATTTTCAAGTTCCCGTTAGTTGAAATTTAACGAACACGTTCTCTTTTTATTTTTCTAAATGAAATGTTACTTATATGAAACTTCGACGTATATTTTTCTGCGTTAATTTTTTATTCCATTTATTTTTATTATACATGGTGGTCGACGAATTGGTTGTCACGATATTTAAGCTGATCCTGATAATTCAACGAAGATATTATTTCGAGAAAAAGTTTATTGCTATCGAATGAAAAATTTAATGACGTAAAAAAAATTTCAAAGGTGATTAACACCAAGAATAGAATTTAATAGACATATCGAATTTAGACTACAAATGAAGAGAAAAAGATAATAATTGAAAATCATTAAAGAATTCAGGCATATTTGGGTTAATTTTCAATTCACGAAGCGATAGATAAGAACTGAAAGAATCGATAAACCTTGCCGAATACATGACATTCTCGACGTCGAACATTGGTTATATAGTATTATATTTTTCTACAAAGCTCAGCTTCTTATTCTAGATATCCGAGTAATTTGCATTGTTTTCATTAACTTTAAAAACATTTTATTGTAACTTAAATTTGAGATAAATTTGTTTCAGTATGTTTAAGCTCCTTTCTAACCAGCAATAACGATTATAAATGTAGACTGAAATGTTTCTTGTTACAATATTTTCTTGGGATGAAAATCTTCCAAAGGAAAATAAGCTACACTGATAACGAGCAACTGTCAGATAACAAGACCAGAAGGATGTAGGTCTGTACAGTAAAAGAGTCGAGAGTTTGTTAGAAAAGAAGAATCAAGAGAGAGATAATGTAAAAGCATGGAAGATGTTTACTTATACACGAAAAGAAATCAGTAATACCTGAGTTATTAATAAGTACGCTCATTAAATTTTCCTTGTTTCTTAAAAGCAATGCCCTAAAGTTACTAAAACATTCTGCTTAAATGATATGTGGAGTCTTCATTTTTCCAAAGTTTCATTTAACGAATGTCACCTTTCAAACGTAACTTGAATTGCGGAAACATTAGAAATTGATCTCTATGTATATTACCTATAAACAATTATTCTCGAGGAAACTTTTTTGCTTATACCTTTTATAATTCTTTCTAGAAAACTTGAAATTAAATATTTTTCGTACAAAGTACCAAGCATTTATGTGTAAGGAACTTGAAAACGGTAGCGGATTTATCGTTGCGTGCGTTAATAATTCAATCAAGTTTATTTAAAAACACACATTTCGATCAAATTGTCTTCTTTCCGAAGATAATTTATTCGCCGAAAGAATTCAACTAAGAAAACGAGATCTTTTCTGTTACAGGTGTCATACAGAAGTTGGATCATCTGGTCGATGCGAACGTTGACATAATTTGGTTATCACCCATTTTTAGCAGTCCTATGGTAGATTTCGGCTACGATATCTCAGATTTCCGAAACATCTACCCCGCGTTTGGTACGATAAAAGATTTGGAAGATCTGATCGAAGAAGCGCACAAAGTGGGTATAAAGGTTTTACTGGATTTCGTCCCGAACCATACGTCGGATAAGCACGAATGGTTCCAGAAGAGTTTGAAGGGAATTAAGCCTTACCGTGATTATTATATCTGGCATCCAGGAAAAGTATTGGAAAATGGCACCCGTGTCCCGCCATCCAATTGGGTAAGTGTCATTTAAATTACCTAAAAACGTTCTTCAACCCTGAAGAACTACGATGGTTCAAATAGGCAACACGCACATTTTATTTGAATATTACTGTTCTGCGATAATGCCATAGTAAAGTTATTTATAACCATTGCGAATAGTAATATTGTCTATCATTATGTACCATCTGGTTTTTTTTATTCTTATTATCATAATGATATGCAACCTGCTGAATTTTAAACACATCCGTCGTTCCAGATTTTTCAATTTAAGACTCACCTTTGCGCTCGTAATTTACATTGGAAGACCTCGTGAAATACAACTGCCGGTATTCCTTGTTCGATGCTCGAGTCGCTTTAATTACTCGAAAAAAATTAAATTGCCAGTATTCACATATTTCACGTTCCGACGTATCTCGTTTGTATAGTTGCCCAATGTCCATAAACAGTTATCTAATATTATTTTAATAGAAAAACAGTGAAGCGAGTTCTCGAATTTTTCTACGTCGCATTCTCCGTTAATTGGCGCGGTCGAAATATTTTCACGTGAAACAGTCGTCGATACACCTATTACTTCGGCGGAAAAAATATTCATGAGACCTTTTGTACGATTCGTGTAGCGAAGAATTATAAAAAGAATGTTAGCAATGTTAGTAACTGTAAGGGACAAGATATACATAAAAAGATATAAAAAATATCTTTGTGCCTTCTTGGTTGAAAAGTTTTACCGATGTCCAGGCTTTCTTACGATTAGGAATGAAGTGCACTCGATAAAAGTTTGAGATAGAGTCTAGTCATTCGATGTTTTCAACAGAGGTGAAAATATGTTATAATTTCATTTAGAAATGGACTTCACGATGTGAGAATGTCTTGTCACGATCCATTAAAGTTAGAGGATAATTACTTTTAACAATTTCATTGAGACGAAACTTTGATATTATTTGGTTGTTTGGAAACTTCATAGTGAAATTGATTGTGCCATTAAAAACTAAACGAAACATTTCTAATTAATCAATTGCAGAACCGAATCAAGAGTACTATTTGATTAAAATTAATATTTGGATATTTGATAAAAATTCGTAGTAATTAATTCCCTTTCGATTCTATCAAATACAGCGTAGAATATATTCACTGTCAAAAACGTAAAGAAGTTTTCGAATAGCTGAATATAAATGATCTTGAGAAGGCAGAGAAAAATGGAAGTAGAAGTGACAGTAGAAACGATGGCCGACAATTTCGTAAGTTTGTAGCAAAACTTTTCCAAAGATTTCACGATTTATGGTAGACTCGTAGTAGGCGAAGAGTATGAAATAGTATACTGCATATCAAGAACCTCGGAACAGAAATGCTAAAATATCAAAACAATGTTGCGCGGCGATAGCCTGCGGGAAGTTTTGCACATACGCGTTGCTCGTTATTTCCTCGTGAAAAGATCTGTTTATATCCTTTCATCGCCTAAACGATGCTTTTTTCGTCGAAATTTACATTTCTTTTTCGCTTGTAAACGCAGAATGAATTCAATTAAACCATCAGTCGTTTCTGTTCTGTCGTTATCGATCAGAAAAGATCGTTCAACAACAACCAAAACTGATACAAATCGATTGGCATCGCTGTTACCTGCAGTTATGAAATTTAATGGCCGTGTCTCGTTTCGAGAGAAAAATAGTCAAACAACGTAGAAATTGATAGTGACAATTAAATCTTTCTTTTGTTAGGCATTTGAAACTTCAGTGGTATAAATATCTAGTTACTTTCGAACGATCAATTTTACGATAATCAATTTTAACGATAAGTTCATGATAACGTTCGTTACGATCGTGCAATGCCACTGATCTATCACTGTAACAATTTTAAAAGTAATATTGACCTTTGGTAAACAATGACATGTTTCACATCGACCAATGACTCTCACTGCGCTGTGTCTTTCATTACTTCAAATTATTTAGCGAGCAAGATGATATTGTTATAAACAAAATATTCATTCAGCGATATCGTAATTACTTTCCCTTTTTTTGAATAAATTACGCAGCATTTCGACACATTTTATCTATGTATATATATATTTCTGACATTTTGCGTATCGTTTCAACGATAATAGTCACAATTGCTTTGAACCGGAAGTAACATCGTTCGAAACTAGGAATGAATATTTTTCGAACATAATTTTGAACGAAATTTTCAGAATGTTTAATTCGCTCTATTTTCAAAATGCGATTCGGAAATCGTTCAAGTATGACATTTAGAATTCCATCTTTGTTTAAAAATATAATTTCATGTTGTGAAAAAGGCAAGCTCGCATCACAGCTGAAGGCTATGATGTTCACGGCGTTGCCCGAAAAATTTAAATTACTTTTTACACTTAATTTAACTTAATTAAACAATTTTTTAAGCATCCGTTTCGACACAACGTGGTAAAAGCTTATGCAATCTTTGTTCATCCTCTATGCACTTTGCAAATTTACAAACACATATTCTCTTGCAGGTGAGCATTTTCAGTGGATCAATGTGGACATGGCGAGATGAACGTAAGGCGTATTATCTGCACCAATTCACAAAGGAACAACCTGATCTTGACTTCTATAATCCACAAGTGATACGGGAAATGCATGTGAGTATCGTTTGAAAAGTACATAGTTCTATTTAAATCTATCGGTATAGGTAAAATTGTTGAACTTCGTTCATTCTTCACTAGGATTTACATATTTTTTTTATTTTGATCACAGATATCTTTAGTTCAATTTTAACTTTGTTGAACCCTGTTTTGGAACAAAGTTCTATTCAGATTCCACTCATCTATTTACATTTATGAAAATATGAAATATAATTAACCCTTTCACGTTCAAAGCTTATACACAACAATGCATTTTGACAAATTATCAACTATCTAAACGATAAATATATTTATTGACGGTAAAACGTCAATTAAATTCCTCTATTCAAAAATCTCAGAAAACAATGTGTTTCTATCAGGAATAATTAACATGAAATAATTAATATAAAATAATTACAGATTCCACACATTCTCAACTTAAATTGTCGTAACATTTTTTTACCTAAACACATCGAAACACAAAATTTTCAATACGTTCAACTTCCAAAACAAATTTAACGCGAATTTGTCCAATATTTGTGTTAAAATATAGTTTTAACACGAAGAATATATCTTTTTTAATTTAATTATACGTAGCCTACGGTACATAATAAGACTGTGTCTCTCTTAATGTAGACGTAGACTGTAGACTACTGTAAACTGTCTGTAATTTAAATCTGAGTGAATTTCCCATTATCTATTACACTTTTAATAATTTTAATTTTGATTTTGCTGTAACAAAAGTTGTTACATCGATTGTAATTATATGAAGTTTTTCTATTGTGTACGTTTTCATGGCTATATTTACTTATAAATAGTGATATCTATGTTGCATCATCGAAGGTACAATATCGGATTTTCTTTTTATCGTATTATGTTAAATTCGTAAAAGTAATGGATTACGCGAAGCTGTTAACAAGAGGGAAATAAATTCCGTTTGTATATGAAAAACACAAGCTGTTTCCAATCTCTTCGAACGATGCTTCGTGTGTCAAGTATGAAGATTGTACGAACTTAACACGACTCGACGATCTTATTCTTAAACATATTTTCCATTTTTTGCTCTTCTATTCTCTTCTTTTTATTTTTATCGTTGTTTTAATGCCTGGCAAATTTACGACAATGATAGATCTCGTTCAACGTCGTCGTTAACCGTTAACCAGAGACCCAACAATTAACATCGTAATAAATCAAGGACCAAGACACGGGCGAAAAGATACCGATTACTCGCTTTGACTTCATCATTTCTCACGAGACAATATCGAACATTCAATCATTTCAGCCGAAGTTGCTGATTTTTCGAAGCACGATCACTCGATCTCGCGTTAAAACGAAAAAAAGAAAATGATGAGAAATAGAGATATTCGTTGCTTCGACGCGCTACCCGTTGGTTCAACGTAATCACGATTGTTTCATCGAACGAACCGAACCGATTTCTAAGAAATATAAGTCACAGTTCGTCAACGTCGTGGAATTTCATGACCTTCTACGTCAATTCAATAGAATTAGCAAGTCATTTCTCTTTCATCTTTATTGCGCGTTTCCTGTTTATATTTAACATTTGGTCATATTTTAATTTATCAGAGAATATGATTATTGTTAGGAATTTTTAATAAGAAATTTTTCAAATATATATTTTATTAAGCCTACGTTTGCAATAAATGTCTTGTATGCATTTCCAAATTGATCTGAAATTTTGCCATGTACAATCACAATAGTCGTGTTCCATCGCATTGCTAATCGAATTTCAAACAGCCTCACATAATACACATAGGCAATGTGGTAATTGCTGTAATTAGCTTCATGAGTCGTTTATACCTCAACGACTGCCACTTCAGTATTCGCTACTTCCATGAATGAAACGTCAGAAAATCTTTGGAAAAATATTTGAACTTGGCATGAAATCCACGATCGATCCGAATCCATCCAGGATTCCGGCGATGCCTCGTGACTTTTTTCGGAATTCCGCGGTAAATTTGAATTTTAATGGGCACAAATTCGTTCGATGAAATTCGACGGACATCACGAAAACACGGTCGGTTAAATTCAGTCAGCCACGGTTGAAATTCAAGTAGGGCTGAAGCCGCTCGTTCCACTATCCAGCAAAATATAAATCTGACTACGGTTGCGAATGTTATACCTATGTCGGGTTTGAACGACCATGGTTTAAAATATGCGAAATCGAGGGATACGTGGTACTTGCTTCATCGAATTTAAATGAACCGAAGGGAGAAAGACGGCGCGATTGCGAGAAAGAAGTTGTAGAATGCATATAAGAACATTATACGGTTAGGTTTTTCAACTATGCTCTAACAAATATTTTGAATATCAGTCATCTGTAATTAAATGAAAAATCGATCATTTATGATATTCGAATAAGAAATAATATTTATTACAGTGTAATCTCATTTATCCTTATTAGCTTCGGACGTACCAATTTATAGTTGAGCTTTCGTTCGTGAAATTATTTATTTGTCCTTTTAAAATTCAAAGACTTTTAGATAATTATACACGTTAGCGAAAATAAAATAATTTATGTTAACTTGTTAATAGATCGATATGACCGAATTATTTGATATAATAAAAAAAGCAAACACGAACAATAGATACAATCGTAAATATTACGTGAAAGTCTCGATAAATGGCAATCTATAACAGAAGTACTCATGGCCAATTTCGCCGCGAAATCTTTCGGATATCGACGTATTTCTCGCAACCATCGACTAATACGAATCAACCATACGTTACTATATCTTTCACCTACGATTACCTGTAGAGTCCAACAGTACGATATTGACATTTTAGCGCGGAAATCTAACGAACCCGACATCTTTGTTATAGAAACGTTACGAGTACAAATTTACCAAAGTACCGAACGTACATACGAATATAGAAGTAACAGAATATAACGTGTAGAAACTTGAATTCATGAATAGTCATGTGAATCAGAAATAATAAAAGTATACCAAGGGAAATGTATTGGTACAAATGTAGAAACGAACGAAATCAATCGAATTATCGAATGGTAAGCACGTGTACCTGCCAATTCAGAACCTGACTTATTTAATTTCAGCCACGTTAAGAGAAAATCAGCTCGCGTTGGGAAAGTTACAGAATTTACTAAGTAAAAAGAATTTTATTTCTTTATATTAGAATCTTTCACGTAGCTGAATACGATTGTAGCTTCGACGTACGTATACAGTCGATTTTTATAAAGCAGATTTATTTCCAAGAGGACACGTTTCTGTAAAACGATCATCATCTTATGCTTGTAAAAGCACTTTCCACGGATAAGAAACATTCGTTCGGTTCGTATTTTTCTTTTACGCCAATTTGTTTTCGTCTTTTTCTCTGGCTCAACGTAATCGTTTCGCTGAAACAATTCAGACTATATGGCTTTCAAGAGTACGACACAGTCATTAATGTAATCGTCGATGGGAAAAACGTTGAATTCGTAAAAAGTTTCATCATTGTAGCTGGACGAAACGATAAAAAACAATGTAGAAATTAGAAATATGATTTATCATGATTTTTATCTGTGATCTATATGCATAATATACATATTATCTCAACACGTAATAATATTTAAGATTAACATATATATATATATAATAATACTTTCGTTCTTAGATACGTAAAAACACTATTTCCAATGATATATTTCTCAAATAACATGGTCTAACTCTGTGCTTATTGATATATTACAGGAAATTTTGAGATTCTGGTTGAAGAAAGGCATTGATGGTGTCAGAGTAGATGCCTTGCCATTTATTGCCGAAGACATGAGATTCCCAGATGAACCTTTGTCAGGTAAAACCAACGATTCTTCTAGTCCTGACTACACCGATAGGATATATACCATGCATCTGCAAAAAGATTACGAAGTGATCCCTGGATGGAGAAACGTCTTGAATGAATTTAAACAGCCAAAATACATATTCACCGAGGCATACGCGAACACGTCGGCAACGATGAAGTACTATAAATATGGAGTAAACTTCCCCTTCAATTTTGACCTGATTCAACACGTCAATAAGTCATCGGACGCATCAACCTTAAAAGATGTGGTTGATAATTGGATGAAGAACATGCCGAAAGATAGCATTCCTAACTGGGTGGTAAGTTACTAATATTTTCAGAAAATTGATTAACATATTTAAGAGAACTTTTAATTTGGATTTATAATTAATATTGCTTAATCGTCGCTATCATTCATTCCATGAGATTGTCAGTTATCCCCATAAAACTTTACACACATAGTTTCTTCAAAATATTGTACATTCGATCAAAATGATTTCTACATGGTTCAATGCGCCTTATCAATGTCTAAGTGATTTTATCATTTCAAATTTATCAAAATTATTAGTGTTGAAATTCCAAATTTTCTGAACTGGAATTATAACAGTTCGCAGTTTCTTTCAAAATAATTCATCCACCGAAAGATTGTCTGGCTGGAATATAACAAACTTACAGCGTTTACCACCTTCGTAAATTTAGAGGAAGAATACGCGAGGAGAAATATTGTACGATCAGGAAAAATTATCTGTTTATATACTATACATTCATACTTTTCAATCATAATCTAGTTAACCCTTATAATCGTAATTCTATCTTATGGTAGCATTAAAATTACAAGAAAGTATCCTATCGCTCCTAGCTTATTTCAAGAAGAATTTCATTAGAACAGTTGCTTTCTTATAATTTGTTTAGCACTTATATCGTTTATTAATTCTATAACTAGTTCTCCTTTTATTTCAATAATTTTACTCCTATCATATTCGCTCATATCGCAAAATTTCGAATATCTTCTCTTCAAAATTCGTAACTTCCGTGTTGGCATTTCTGTGTTCTCACTCACTCACTCACACACACACACACGTACGCGCGCGCTCATACAATTGTGGATGTTAGTTCCTCCAACCTCGGCGAGGATCTGGAAAATTTTCTTCGCCAAATCCTTCCTCGATTCACTTCTCTTCGTCTATATTTGCTTGCCGGGAAGTTGGACGACGTGATTGTAGATCGAAGGAAAATTAAATTACCCTGGAAGCAAACGCACGCAACTGGTCGAACGTCGTTCGATTGGAAAAATGGTTGATAGCACCTAACTGTTTCGAATTCGAGGCTGCGCGATTGAACGGCAGAGGCAACGCGTGAACGAGCTTGAAAAATGTCCACAAAACGCCTGGAAGAGAACGAAACGAGCCTCTTTCCGCTCGCGTTCTTCAAATTCCACGAGCGCATCGAGCTTTTGTCGAGCTCGTGTGTGCATCGGCCATTCGATCGGAAACCTAAAATTTCATGCCTTAAAATCGATATTTCTATGTCGAGGAAAATCAGCAAAAAGCGTTTGTTGAAAGAAATAAGGCGATCGAGGAGAAAAGCAGAAAATCCCCAAACATTATATGTATTTAAGCTAAAATATCTTCAACTCGATACGATTATCGTTAGTTAAAAAAAAAAAGAAAAAAAAAGAAATAGCGGATATTTTAAATTTTTGAATACCTTAAAATTTTGCGCGCAGGTCGGAAACCACGATCAAAGACGATTGGTGTCGAGATTCGGAGAACCACAAGCTCGTGCCCTCACTGTAATGACGCTTCTGTTACCTGGTGTAAGTGTGACGTATAACGGTGACGAAATCGGTATGTCGGACACCTGGATCCCTTGGGAAGAAACACAGGACCCGCAGGCTTGCTTGGTTGGTATACTAAAATACAATACTTCGTCTAGAGATCCCGCGAGAACACCGTTCCAATGGGATGACTCCGTTTCTGCCGGTGAGTTTCCAATAAGATATAACTTTCACGCGAATAAAAAAATTTTCAAATGAGCCTTGATTTTCTAATTTTTAACCATGGTACGTTTGTCGAATCATTTTTTGAGGTATTATTTCTTCATCGTGCCATAACATGTTTCACTCTCACAGATGAAACTATTTCATTCTATATCTATCAGTTATCTTAAAATCAATTTCATCTTGTCAGAGTAACAAAATAATAATACATAATGTAGTAATTATTCATCAATGCATAATTATTACTCACCATGTGGTAAAGAAAATGTTATCTTTTGAAAAATGCGAATTGTAGATTGTATCCTTCGCCTGTACAAATATCATAGATACTGGTACGTGTGAGATTTCAAAAAAGGAAGCCCCAATTCCAGAAACTCTAATTAACTAACTACAATCAATTGATTAAAAAAAAAGAAGCAATAGTTGTAAAAACTATAACCAAGTATTTCGATTTGCAGGATTCTCCACGAACTCCACTACCTGGCTGAGAGTCAACAGTGATTACAAGACTGTCAATCTGGCTGCCGAAAAGAAGAACAATGACTCGTTCTATACCCTCTACAAGAAAGTTTCAACGCTGAAGAAGTCACCGTTCCTTAAAAAGGCCGACTTAACTACGAAGCTGTTGAGTGATAACGTTTTCGCATTTTCCAGGTAAGGATAGTGTACATGTAAATCAAGATGATACTACGACGATTCATACCACGATTCACTCGTCGAATATATTGCTAAACGTGAGAAAATTATGATTAATAGCGTGCCAGTATGTATTTATACTATCACTTATAAATATCCAAATATTTTGACCGATTTGTAATAAGAATATTTCAATTTCACTACAAATTAATGCTGAACTAATAATTAGCAGTAATATTTACTAATTTTCATGAAATTGCCAGACTATACGATTGGGTCATCTATTAAAAGACAAGAAGAATATATTTTAGCATTTACTATGTATACCACTACATTTACTACTTAAGATTTACTACTTAAATATCACAGGTTCTATTAACATCGGAAGTCTTTCTGCAACATTAAGAATCTTCTTCGTCAGGCTTATAATTCAGAAATTAAAAAATCTGAGAATAAAGAGCTTGCCAAATAATAAAATAGTTTGCAAACGCCAATCTGCCATGCATAGCTTCGATGATTATAAAATATAAAATTCTTAAGCTTTAATTGATACATTTGATCTGTACGAGTACCTTTGTACAATAGCATGCTCGCGATCATCGGCGTTTGCAATACGATGAGTCGTGGTACTAAGAGTGCCTTCGTTTCTTAACGATACACTGTATATATGGAATATCATAATTTCTTCAGGGAAACCAAGAAAGATGGATCTGTCTACACACTAATAAACTACTCGGATGAAGACGACGTAGTGGATTTGTCAGAATTCCAAAACGCACCGAAGAAATTGGATGTGTTTTACGCTACTGCTAATTCTACTATGCTTTCTACGTGAGTGTACAATTTTATTTATCTAAATTGCGTCGCTGCCATGACAAATTTATGCAATTGCGTCGAGTATCGTTTCATAGTTTCCTTCCTTTTTCCAACACGGTGGAAGATGTGAAAAGCAGTGGAAATAATTCGCGAACTGTAACGTCGTTGTTCAAATTGAAAGAAAAAGATAAAGAAAAGGTAGAAAGGGAACGAATGAGACAGAAAGATGTCGTCAATTATTTGAAGAGAAATTGCATATTTAACAGTAATTGATTAAATAAGCAACGTAACATCGTTCAAATTTGTTGAGATTCGAGAATAAAAAGATTTACTTAACCTTTGCTGCGTTCCTTTAATCATTTTCGGTTCAATTGTATTTTTCTAATGTTAAAAGGTATCTCAAGTTCGAAGAAAATACGAAAAACTGCTGATTTATATTAAACAATTTTATGTTAAACGTTTTCTTGAAACGTTTGAAATATTTTCTGTTTCCTAAAATGAAAGCAGGATTGTAATATGAAAATCCGAGGAGCGCAGTTGGATTAAGTGACTCTCATGTTATTCTGTTCCCTGTAAAATTCTTAATCCACAGAATTATTTCATGTTTCTGCTATCATATACTGTTTTTTTTTTTTCTAATTAAATTATTCTATTACTTGCTACCTTGTTAAGTAGAAACGTTTATTCCGACATCTTATCAAATTAGTTCTTTGCTTGACTATATTTCTTTCTTTTAAATTAATTTCCATTTTATTATATATAAATTTCTATTGCATTATTTTTAGAGACGATGTCTTTAAATTGATGCTTTAGAAATCCGTTTATTAAACATTGTTGCGATGATATTAATTTTATAAATTTGTTTGTTTGTTGGGAATATAGATACAAGATGAAGAACATGAAGAAAGTAGAAGTTCCTGCCAGAGCAGTGATAATCCTTACTACCCAAGATGTTAAACTTAAATCCATGTAAATCTACAACAGATTCCCACTGTTTTTAGATTCGAATATCAATATGTACCTCTAAATATCAATAATTTAAAAATATAGTTCTTCTCTCGCAAATCGTTGTATTTACATCTTAATTATACCCTTTTCACATGCACAATTTTAAAATGTACGTGCCGATACAACAATATTGCATATAACGATAGTACAATGGTCAACGTTTCGAAAATAATCCAGTTACAATAATTTATCGCACAGCCACGATTTGACGACCATTCAACTTATCATTGCCTGTCGTGATTATTATAAAAATATAAATCCTGCTATTAATCGTGAGACTGAATGGGAAAGTGATACGAGTGAGTTTTTCTAAGAAACGAGATAAGTAGGGAAAACAATAGGTACAGATTTATTTAAAAAGATATTGTTATGAATAGTCTGCGATCGCTTACGCTTTTATTGAAATTTATTTTTAATTTAAACTAACGTTAATTCAAATCAAATAATATAAAAGTTTCATTGAGAAATGGAAAAATATATAGGGCTCGCGCAACATAAAGAAATATATAAAATAAACAACTCGTTAAAGCATGTCTTAGGTGAAACAGATCTCCACTTATATACTCGTAAAAGTTTTTCTTGATGAATGTTCAAATACTTTCGATTTCTCTGCTAAAACTCAACTTTGGTCAAAATTTCCTCAGATTCAAAATGTTCTTACTCGTATCGCTTGCCCTTTGAATCTTTTAATTGTTTTTCAAATGTTTCCAACCAAAGTCTATTAAATCAAAAACCTTCGAATTCCAAACTGTCGACGTGCTAAAAAGCCAACGTTCACGTCGAAACATTCACCGAGGAGACAGCCACGGGTTAAATTGGCCGAAATTCACGATACGAATCGAGGACCAGATTCGATTAACCGGCCTTTCACTTTTTTTTACCCGAAGGTAAAACTGGCCTAAGAGCGTGAACGGAAGCGGCCGCGTATCGGTTCCACCATCGATGTGGCCACGTCAATCAGCTTGCCAATTATAATCGTCGCTGGATATCCATGGTGGATTTCGTGTTTCAGCCCGTAAGAATTTCACTCGTCAACTTTCGCAAAATTCCTGACCGATCGAGAGGCGGCCGTGGTCGCTGCTTTGGGGCATTTCCTTCGATTCACCGTTCAAAAATTCGCCGTTCGAGCTTCATTCCGCATGCAGGCCGGGTGAAACAACCGGCGAAATTGGGTGCTCGAAAACGCGCCATCGTTTCAACGAAGAAAGCTGTCCTAAAGCGAACACGCTCGAGTAGGAAAACGAACGAAACTTTTCAAGTCGATCGAAATTTATATATCTATATCGATGTATCGTGTCGCTGTTTGTCGTTGATAGCGGCACAATTCAAAACACGTAAATTTTAGAGGATTTATTTAATTTACAAAGAAATCTTCGTGAGTCATTTCAACGACACTGTAAGGCTGACTTAACACAAGGTATGCCACTGTTTGCGAATGCAGTACAACCTTCCACTTGTAGCGTTACAAAACAACTGAAGATAAGCCGGTGTTGTTGTAAGACTAAGACCACGTTGGTAGTGACATTTGCAATAATATTGCATTCTGATGCAAAGCTGATGGAATTATAAATATACCGTTTTACATGATAAGAGTACAAACATAATGTAAACTCGGTAACAGTGAATTTGAAATACTTTCAGTCGTGTCACTATCACTGCCGAGCAGCGATATTATAATTCTATACTGGGTGTTTCTAACTTTTCGCAACAAGGTGTTTCATTCTTGTGTATAACTTTTTAATACAACTCTTAGCCAATAGTATTTATACAATATTCTTCTCTTCTTTATACATACACAGCTTTTATGCACAACATTTGGCTGATTACGCATAATATAAATAATTTTAACTAGATTTCAGGAGATTCGACAATTTCCTCTTAATTTTCTTACCATAACGTAATATATATACTTCGTTTCCGATACCTTTCGCTGATCTCAATTTGTAAAATGGTTTGTTTCCAACTACTTTTCGAACATACGAGGATAAGTTAAGATCGTAAAAAAAAAATGACGTAAAGAATGTCCCAATTTTGGGCCTGGATTTTCCCGAAACTCTTATGTAACTTGTCTGTGCAGCAAAAGACGTAACATTCGGTCGTCGTCGCAACTTCAATGTGTATGTATCAAAGTTTCCTACGTATCGAGCTACCGTGACTGTTTGATTATTTAGAATTGCTTCTTATGTTTTATGAAACGAGTTCTTCCCTCTATATTCATTTGCACCAGAGAAACTTTAGAAGAGAGAACTAACCAGAATCGCAGAAGGGAAAATTTACTTTTTATTCGAATACAGACAAGCATTCCTTTAAAATGGAAGGTGTCGTAATTAGGACGAGTCATAGGAAGAAACGAAAATCACAATTAGGGCATTTTAGAGTTATACACGCGTGCTGTTTCGTTGAAGGAAAATTAACGTTGAAAACGTAAAAATTTAATAATGCAAGCAACATAGTAGATTCTTTCTTTCGTGCAAATGCATTTGGGAAACGAACACAGAGAATTTTGGAAGCAAGTCGCTGCAACAACTGATTCGATCTTGGAATCTAGACGAAGCAAAGGAAAACGATGTTTGCATGCGAATTTCGTTTCATTCCTCGCGCGTACACATTTTTTATATTGCAACGAATCGAGTATTTATCGATTGTATCGATTCTTTCTTCCTATTGGAACTCAAACTTTCGATGAGAAATTAAATTAAACGGTGAAAATTAAAAGCTAGTTCAATAGTAACGTTTACAAGAAAATGTGGAAAATGTTACGACTGAGATATTTACATCAACGTTAATGAACAGATAAACCTTAAATATTTATTTCACTTAAGAATCGTTACGAGTACTTTGTATATTTTATATATTTTCGTACCTTTGAATTTCACATAAATGCAGTAAAATCTGCATAATCTACTTATTAATAACATAATAAATTATTCGTCGTAAAATAAATATTCACTACCTTTACTAGCATACGCTTGTCAAATCGAAAATTTTCTTATTCAGAAGCTAAAATTCGTCAGCCAGACGAATAAAATCATGCGCGATGCTCCGATACTTTCGCTTAAATTCTATTTCGTGTAACAGGATCACCTGTTTATCCTTCTGCTCTCCGGCTAAAACGTAAAAAATATCACTATTCGCTACGAATGGTTTGTATGGGACGTAATCCCGCACATTTATACGGTTTTCTGATTTTTACCAACTTTCAGTACGCTGCTTAATAAACTTACGTCATTTACCGAAATATTCATATGTGCCGTTGGATTATGTTTTCAATGTATGTATTTCTCGATTGTTTTCGATATCTACTTTATATCAACGAACATTGCGCGAAGGATACGATAAGATAAAATATCGTCGAATCAACGAAAAGTAACAATATCCGGAAATTTGTATTTTTTTCGTGAGTAAATAATATTTTATACTTTCAAAATTATAAGAAGAGAACGGCTCCCTATTGTTAATTCTTTACCTATCGTAGCAAGTTCAAACTAAAACGAAGAATATGCTTGCAGAGAATATGCTGTAGCTTCATGATTATTTACGACGAATGGTTGATACTTTACAAGATCTGTATCTGTTTTCTATAAAACACGTACTGTAGACCTGTACATTGATCTAATAGATCGTTATCTATACAGATAATTTTCTTTTTGTTTCTTTCCGACAAAAGCAACTACTAAATAAATCGTACTTTATACGTTTCAGCAATTAATTTTTATAAGTGTCATTGCGTGTTTGTTCGATATAAAATCCACTTTAAAATTATTGTATATTTCCTAGAAAACTATAATAAAAAATTGTGTAATTTCGTTATACGTTTAATTCGTTTGTGCGATTTTTATCTCTTTTATATCTACATATGAATATCATTTCATATCTCGACCACGCATGAGTATCGTGTACACGATATTCCATTTTCGAATTTTCGAAATACAATCTACCATAACCCGTGATAAGCACCGTGATACCATTATACTTTTAATAGCGGTAAAACATTTGAATGTCGTGCTCAGAATGCTATCACAAACTTTTTAGACTCGTTGAAACTATGATTGCTATGTTGCAAATTTGCTGATGTTGAATAAATTATTTTGTCCTGACAGGACTATCGGCGTACATTCGTACGTTTTAACAACGTTCTATTCCTAAAATTATTTTAATTTCAATTACGCTTGTATAATACGTATCTGATTGTGAGATAAAAGGAAGGAAAATTATTTGAAAAATCATTTCAGGAAATATTTATTCAAAAGTATAAATGCTAACTAAAATAAAAACTCATTTCATTTGATGGTTAAATGATAAAATCATTCGGAGAAAGATCATTTATTCACTGAAATCTGCCCAAGTAACGCGATAACCGTTTAGATAATCATTTTTCAAATATTTTATCTAAATAATGCTCAAGCCTAATATAAATGAACAAGTCAATATCGTACACGTAAAAGTTGCTAAATATCAGATTGTTCTAATGATTTTGTCGATTAGAAACATTGTAAAAATTATATTCCTGGAAACATCTCAAACGGCACATTTTCCACCATCGTATATTTACTGTCTTTTATCTGAAATGTTTAAAGAGCATCTTATAGAAATTGAAAGAATAAAGCTTATACGTATCTCGTTATTAATAATTTAAAAATAGTATCTTGCATAAGTATGGTTAAGTATTACATCAGCAGTGTGTTTTAAAACCAATAAACTTGCTACATTTCTGCGTTAATAAGAAGGGGAGAAGCGTAAAATCTATATAGGGTGTATTCTAGGTAATAAGAGCCAAGATAGACGAATAAATATGCTAGCCACGTGTTCTTTTAGTATAGAATTTTAAGATATAGACTGCAGACTAACGTCATCTTTATCATTAGACTACAGATGTGTACATATATATATGTATAGAATTTTTGAATATAGCTAAAGAAATGCAAGATACATTTATTTCACACACTAAATATAATCAATATTGTACAATAGTATTTTACTTTAAATATTTTATATATCGTTGCGTATCGCATATACACCCGTTTGAAAGTTTGCAGCACAATTTGCTTTTCGAATGGAACAACTGTTTTTGTACATTTTCCCGAGGAAGAAGAAATATTATCGTTAAAACCTTTAATTTTTAAACAGGATCCCACAGTTACAGTTTCAATACTGAAAAAGAGTAATATTACGAATAAGATATTTATTTATTTAAGGAAGCCATTATTTCTGTTGAAATCCTAACATGTGGCAAACTTTAAAACGGGAATATACATTTCTAGACTTTTCTATACATTATCGCACTTTTATATTGTCCGTAAACATACAACTATTCACAGTTTAATCAATTCGTAATATTCATTATGAATACTGTTGATTGATTGTCTGTATTGATTGATCTATCTGATACCAATTATCTTTTATAGGATTTGTTATAAAACCACTTCTGACAAATATCATTGGACCTGATTGCCAGTTTAAAAAGTTGAGTTATTATAACAGCGAGTAATTTGTTCCAGAGTATAATATGTTTTTGCTGTGGCTCCAAGATCGGTTGTTAAAGATAACTACCACCTTCTGAATTACGTATTAAAGAAGAATAGCGACAAAAACTTTTACTCTTTCTCTCTTTCATCTCAGTTTTGTGTTTCATTTGATTGAGTCATAAGCAATTACCGTTTTTATACACGAACTTCATTTCTCTTTTAAAGAAGCTCAGAATATAACTTAATGCCCGTTATAAAACATAACTTTTCCTTGTGTATTTAGTAACTTGACGTTTCTTATGTAAAAAAATTTGTTCATATTTTGACGAAAAGAAAATTTATATGAAATCTTGTACACGATCGTCGTTAGTAAATTTTGGTTTATTTAACGTTTAGTTTGTGCTCCTCGGGTTTAGGTTCGTTTCGAAGACTGATCATACGTTCAGGACGAAACACTAATTAATAAAAGAATTATCGAAAATTCTTTTTTCGATAATCGCCGTATATTATCATTAATTTTAGGATTCTCAGAATATTCTACAACGAATATCCTATTTTGATTTCTTCTTTTTAGTTGTACAAAAAATTATATTATTATTTGATCTACAACTACTTGATCTGTAAACACTGATCGTTGTTCTTAATAATATCACGATAATGTAGCAATGTAAGTTGAAGTAATTATTAAGGCACTTTATGCATGTGAAATGATTGTTTACTTGACGCAAAAGATTCCTTCAAGTTCCTACGCTTGTTTTCATTAGTCAAGCGATTAGATTTCAAGTCGTTTGAGATAACTAGATTAATCCGAGGTAGACTTTTTGAAAATAACATAATCGTAACTAAGAACTGGAAACTAAAAATGTTCATAACCGTCCATCTGTATGAACAGCTACTTATAACTAGATGTCTGTGCAATTTCATATCTTTATGATCGTACAGGAATAGAATCTAAATAAAGACCTGTTTTACACAGTAAATATTATAGTAATCGCTTTATCTTGGATATGTTTGCACGTTTAAATTTACCATAAATTCATAAACAGCCGCATTCCTCTTGTAACTGATGTCAACGACAGAAATTAAAATAAAGTAGCATTTTGCTAGTGAATTTATATAACAAGTCTTTCCCACCGTACGTTATAATTGTTTGCTACTTGTTTATGTTTGTAAACTTCAACAATTGCAAATATCCTTCTCAATTTTGACCCGAGGTTCGTTGGTTGCAATAGAAAACATCTTCTTTCGTTGCAATATGTACAGATGAAACTTTGGTACAACTTCGAATTACCCAGCGCGCAAAAAGAGCTGCCAACTTCTTTTCTCGTTCTTTGCCGCTTTCAACAATTTTCTTGGCACACGCCAACAAGAGCAAGTTTTATAAAATCTCCGCGCAACACAACTTTTCTTTCGAATTTCGCGAAATCCCGCTTCGAATCTCCTGTTTCCTTGTTACGAAATTTAGCGTAAGGCGGGCGACTAAAATTCTCAGAGTCATGCACAATGTGAAGCTTATTCGACTTTGCAATTGACGTAACAGTCACAGGTTAACAGCCTTCGAACTTTCTAACATTTCAAACATCTTACATACTTCGTACCTAATAATGTCTCAATTCTTTATTCTTAAGATTAATTTTTAAGATAGTATCTAATAATAATACTCTTTAAATGTTTAACACTAGAACTACCGATAGTTGACACGGAGCTATTTCTAACAAAACCATTGAAAATGACTGGTCTTTAAAAAATACGTAATAATAGAATATTTTTATATTTATTGATGTATTCCTTTTTTACAAAAGGAATTCCATGCTATGTAGTAGATTTTTGGTATTATTAATCCATCTGGGATCCCTAAACGAGGGTTGACACATTTATAAAATTGTAGAGCCAGTCATTTTAACTGCTGTGGTATTTCTAACGTTAGCATCTAGCGATGTAGCGGTCGATCCGGAATTTTCCTAATAACTGATATCATCGTATCGAATGATAAGCGGTAAACATTTAAAAAAACGCGTGAGAAGTTGTAGAAAACGAGGAAACTGATTAATTGAGGCTCGATAAACAGATTGCAGGATCCTTTTACACTTTGACAAGTACCAGTCATTTTGATATAAGTAGCCTCGATACAAAATTATTTTCAGTTTGAATACATAAAAAACAAAATAAAATTCATTCTATTATTCATTTAGTTATCGTTGCGAAAGTCATTAGAGTCGTTGTGGAAAAAAATATAACATGAAGTAGGAATTTTAAAATAAAATTGTAAAATCAGTCAATTTGGCTGGTGTGGTAGTTCTGGTGTTAAGACTAATTCAAGCTAACTCAAGCTAACCGAAATCTAAAGTCAAACTAAAAAATATTAAATAAAGAAAGTATAGATTACTGAAGTATGTAGAGTGGTTAACAAAATATTTTTGTACACACACTTATTTTTCAACGAAGCATTTTTCTTTTCTTAAGTTCTACATTTCCTTCCCTTGGTATCAAATTGTTACAATTATGTGAAAGTACTGTCGAATGATACGAAATTTATTACAGTTGGATCTAAGCAACTAGCACATAAGTGCAATAATAAACGCAGTGGTGTACAAATACTTTCTGTAGTCACTGTACAAATGATCGAATAGCTAAGCCAATTTGAACGACGATTTCCTTCTTTATTTTCCTGTACTTGCAAATTGAAACGATACAAACACGTAATAATGCATACATATTTAAACGCATAGCGGTGCAAACATATGTAAGCTATATTCATGTCCATTTATAAATCTCACTCTAACTTTCTTTCCTTTTCTTTCGTTCTTTTTTATTTTTATTCCTTCGCCAAACTACACGCTCCCCTGCTACGCAGCAAAGTAAAAAGTATGAAAAACACTTTTACGAGTATTTCGAAAACTAAAGCCGAGCGCAAGTTCTAAGTGAAATTACTCAGAATCATGACGAAGAAAATATTCGATGAAATCTAATCTATGTAATTACTAAAAATATCGTAAAATATACATTGTAAAAGATACACGTATCGTGAAACGGTAGAACGTCATTCAATTCAAGTTGCTCGATTATCGTGCGATTTTTCTTTAGTACCATGTTATTCGTCGCGACTTTTCTCAATGCTCTGTTGATAAGAACACGCGACACGCTGCTCTTTTTTACCATCGAATTTGATATATAAGAAGCCGAGTGATTGCGCGCCGCATCATTCAAATCATGAAGAACATCAGCTTCGTGGTGGTTGTGCTTCTCGTTGCGGTCGGCCTGGCCGCCGCCGAGATCAAGAACAAAGGTTGGTGGAAGAATGCGGTTTTCTATCAAGTGTATCCTCGCAGTTTCAAGGATTCGGACGGCGATGGCGTTGGAGACTTGAAAGGTAGGAAACATTAGGATGTTCAGGTATCTGGTAACGTTCCGTGACGCGCGAACCGTTCGTTGCATCGTTTGACACAGTTTAAAGAATATCGAGACGAAACAGATGTGAAATGATCGCGATTCACAAAAGCTAGAATAAATAAAATGTAATTTGAATAAATTCGCGATTTAATTATTAATGATAATTAATGAGAAATATACGCTAACCGGTGGAAAATTTTAGATACGGACGCAGTGGTGTGTGAAATATTCTGAAATTATTATACGGTCTTATTTATTAGTCTTCCTATAGATTTCTTTCTTGTAATGTTTCATTCGTTCTCTCGTGATCATTTTACTCTGTGCTTGGACAACTAAAATTTCGCATTTCTTGTCACATCTTTAATTTAACTTTACTCAGATCATACCTACACAGTATGGCCAGGGAATAAGAATTAGGCTCGAAGAAGATTTCAAGCTGGTAAATAAGGGCAAAATTGAAACGTCTAAGCCATAGAAAATCTATTTGAGTGTACGATACTGTAAACTACTTACAAAAGTAATAAACTATTAAAACACATGGTCATTTAAGGAATGCGATTCAAGTGTTCGTGGAAGGAAGTTTCGTAACGCGACGTGTACATCTAGCAAAGTGTAATAACGCGATTCTTAAGGATTGTATCGTGATAATTGCAAACTACAATTGCCGAAGCTGACGAGTGTAAATCGTGTTCCTTTGAAAAATTGTCGGAGGAAACCAACAGAGAAATCGAAAGACTGTATAAATCTACATTATGAACTCTTGATATAAATAGCGATGATGATTTTGTTAATGGTTCGTGTTAGTTCACGCTTAATTAACCAACAAATAAATTAATGATTCACCCGATCGTACAATTAATATTGAAATTAATTATAGTACCTAACGGTAGTATCATTAGTTAGTGGTTAACGATATTTTAAGTGATGCATAAAACACTTGGGCATCTCGTGTACAGTGTTGGCAAACTTGGAACCAATCCAAGGTTTCAATTCCTTGCCTAATTACTATGATATCAGCGGTTATTCCCAGTTAACAGTAAAAAGTAACAGTGATTTTCTATAATAACGAAGGAAATAGGAATAAGCCAGTAGTAAGCGTTAAAATATTTAGTAGATTTATACGTTGAACAGTTTTTTCTTATTAGATAAACGAAAGAATACTCTGCAAACATCCTTGTGTATTTTTTCAAGTAACATCCTTTACTTTTAATTCTTTAATTCTGTACACGTTTCGCAAGAGTAGCACGGCGTACGATAACAAAAGATAAAAACAGTTCCGTAATATTTAATTGTACTTCTAGCATCATACTTCCTTTCTTTGATGTGCGTGATGTAACGCGCGGTCTTCGAATGCTCGATAGTAATTAAAAGGATGTGTCGAAGCCTAAAAAATGTCTCCTACGATGGTGGACTAATGAGATAGCGGTAGGATCGATGATTATTTATTTAAAAAATGAATTAATTTAAACAATCGCGTTTCAGACTGTAGTTGGCATTTTTCCCATTTTCATCTTTTTACAAATATGTAATATCTATTGATGAAATATCTAACTTTCCAGTATTTATATATTTAATATTGATATTTAGATTGCAAATTTTCAGAGATTCACACGACAGTAATTGTGCCACGTTTAATGATAAATCATGCTAATGAACAAAACGTAAAATAAAGTGTAGCAAATTTTATTTAGAAATGTCTGTTAACTGTAGTCGAAATTTATTCGCTTTAAGGCAATTTATTTTGTTCTAATATACTACAATTTCTTGTTATACTACAATTTTGATTTTTCAAGTATAATATTTGATAGATTTCACGACATACAACGAGCGACACAGAAGTATCGGTTCGTTTCTAATTTTATATACAGATGAGAACACGTTAATGAGTTCTAAGACTACATTAAATTGTTACTTACTTTGCCGTATGACGCCACGATTATTTGCGTCTTTCACTTACCTGTAACAACATCGATTACGACATTAATAAATTATGCTTGGATGTGTCTTTTTAAATACTAAAACGATACCCGGAATCGTAACAAATTACATCAATACGATTAATAATAAAATACTAACATAGTAAATGTATAAAATTTAGTAAATGGTATTATTATAACGTAGCTCCTCTTTTAACACGTATGCATATACAATTGATAATCGACACTAAAATAGACAAACTATTCAATGGTGATCGTTTAGAATAGCGTACATCTTATCAATTTTGATAAGCTTGAAAATTTAATCACGAGGTCAACATTTCGAAGAAATTTTCCCTATACGTAGTACCGATCGCTCATCTTTAGTCCACAGGTTATTGTATTAGTATCCATAGTATTATCGATTTCATAAATATATTTTTATAGATAAGATGACACTTTTCAAATAGCTGTATATAAGCATCCATTGATATCTCATATCTCACAATTTTATTTAATCATACGATACAAAAAAAGGTAAAAGATTTCATACTATTCTGCCTATCGAACGAAGAAATTTTACAATGTTATTTTTTTATCATATTATCCGTAACATTTATCGAAATATTGCTTGCACATGCATTATAGTTCATAAATATTTCCACGCTTCTAAATTATTGCCAATATATAAAATATATTTCAAATGAAGTTGTTTAATTTAATTTTGACCTTTGATTTTACATTGATCAAACAGTCAAGCATATATATTTAGAATTAGTAGATATCGTTGGTAGGAAGTAATTGATATTAATTGAATACTACAGGAGAAAAATACCATTAGTTTATTTTCTGACTTTTAATACCACTGAACGAGTATATGACTTTTATGTTAGAACGATATAGTCTGATAAACTCGAAGACCGAATGACATTAACGTAGTTTCTATGTTAATATTTCATTTAATTAATTAACATAATGTAATTAATCAATATGATTAAATCCATCCCATTCCGTGATATCTATCAAAGTTTATCCGGATCGATTACCAGTGTCGTTCGAAAGAATATCCTCTATTTGTACTCCTATAATCGTTGGAATTGATAAAAAATTGTACTTGGTTTTCTGACAGGTATTCTCAGCAAACTTCAGCATTTCAATTCTACTGGAATAACAGCGATCTGGCTGTCACCGATCTATAAAAGCCCTATGACTGATTTCGGATATGACATATCAGACTTTAGAGACGTCGATCCAGTCTTCGGTGTCATGAAAGATCTCGAGGATCTTGTGGCAGAGGCTCATAAAATTGGTGTAAAGGTAAAGCGAAATGAAATTTTGCGAATGACGATAAATGAATTACATTTGATCGTTGATCCTAATCGAATCGTACGATATCGTTGAATCGTGTTAAGCAAGTAAACAACACGCGTGAAGAACGTGTAGAACGAGAGTTTGTTTTAAAGACAAGTTACGTTAACAATTGTAATTTGTTACTTGTTTGTATAACATCGAAATGCGATGCATATCAGTATATTTTCATCGCGAAAATAATAAACATTTACCATAATACAATAAAGCAATAATATTATCATAGAAATTATGTTGAAAAAATCTGAAAATACCTGTTATCATAGCGGTGAGATAAAATATTAAATAATATCAATGAATAGCAATTGTCTCAATGCTAATAAGCGTTTCTTTGATAGCCGAGTTTGTTGAATTATTAGCACTCGCTCAAATTTCGCGGTTACCGATTCGTGCCGCGCTTTATCCATGTAAATAATTCAAAATTAGTTTGGTAAATAATATATATAATATAATATATAATAAATAGCATAATAAAATATAACAGTATAATATAATAGGCGTGATATAAGACAGTGCACCGTTATAGTTATCATAGTTGGTACTTTACAATTTTTAGCTTTTCCAACATAAACAACCCATCCGTCGATTTGATATATTCACAGGGACTTACAAAATCGCAGGTAATCGTAAAAGATACGGATAATTTTCTTCTTATTTTTCAGGTTATTTTAGATCTTGTTCCTAATCACACGTCTGAACAGCATTCCTGGTTCAAAGAAAGCGTCAATAAAACAGAAAAATATGCGGATTACTATATATGGGTCAATGGAAAAGACCCATCTACACCACCTAACAACTGGGTCAGCGTGTTCAATGGATCAGCATGGACGTATAACAAGGAAAGGAAGCAATTCTATTTTCATCAATTCTTCAAGTCACAACCAGACTTGAACTACAATAACCCGGCCGTGCAGCAAGAGATGAAGGTATAGTTCGATCGATTACATTAATATAATTCAAATTGATTCGACGAGACCGCGAATTCCTTTCCATTCTGACTATCGTTTTCGTTTGAAGCTTTCGGTTCTGCTCTTCTATGTTTTACGATATCCTATAGTCTATAGAAAGAATGTAAAGCTAGAGAAAAGTAAGATAAAAAAAAACTTTTGATTTTTACGCACAGATTTAGAAATTGAGAAAGATCATTACGTTATTTTATCCAACATATTTTTCATGAAAAATCAAGAATCTTCCACGTTGGCTATTAGTATCTGCTATATTATAACAAGAACGACGCGATCGCGCCATTGTGATAAGCGTATTTTTATATCTTTAAATTTAAAAATTATTTCTAACAGCACGAAACGTTGTCTTATTTTCGCAGGATATAATAAAATTTTGGTTGGACAAAGGAATTGATGGGTTCCGCGTAGACGCTGTACCATACTTGTTTGAGCTGAATGATATAACCAAAGACGAACCAGAGGTTGAGAACGTGGATCCCAAACTCAATAAAACTAGTTACGACTATTACAATCACATTTATACAAAGGACCAGAATGAAACTTATGATTTGGTACAGAGCTGGCGAACATTCGTGGACGAATATGCGAACAAAAATAATCGCGAGGAGATAGTAAGAGAAAGCAAATATATTTTTGAATAATTTTACCTGTCTTAAGGACTATATTCTATTTAAATTTTGCCAATTCGCAATATTTAATATTTTAGTTTCTTATTTCGGGTTTTAATCTTTCGAGGTTTAATCTTTGAATATGTCAATGAAATTCGATAGCTTCGCTGGTATCGAGATTTCCATAATATTCAATCCTGAAGCTTTTTATCTTCAACAGAATATAGAAAGCGCAGAACACCTCATGGATAAAATTTTCAATATTTGAAACCATTAATCCAAATTTAATCCTATCGCAGAAACCTTATTACTCAAGTAGCCCGTCTCCACGTTAACGTTTCATGTTACAGGTGCTTCTGACGGAGGCGTATGCTTCTTTACCGAACATGATCAAGTATTACAACTACGGCTCGCACGTCCCATTCAATTTCAGATTTATAACGGACGCTGATGCAAATTCCAACGCTACTCAGTTGAAGAACGTTATAGATAGTTGGATAAAGTTAATGCCGAAGGGTGGCGTAGCAAATTGGGTGGTACGTAAGTTTTTAATCAAGTCACACAAGAGTCTCGAATAACGTTGAATATGCGTCTTGTTTCTAACGAATAAGACAGAAAATGAGAAATTCTGATTCGTTGGGGAATAAGGAAAATCTGCTCTGTTAATTTAGGGATAAGAAGGCGATTAGAATCCTGAACATTCGCTTAAATTTTTCATTTTAACAATATTCTTTCGACTACGTAATACTTTCGAATTAATTACTGATAAAAGAATATCAACTACGTACAATTTTTGTCGTGTCTAATCAGAAATGAAACTGACTCTTTTCACTGAAGAGTGTGTATAACTTTAAGGGATCGAAGATAAATATCATAGAATAAAGAATATTCAAGAAATGCTGAATGTTAAATATCTGGTTGGATCTAGTGCGCGAGTCTATTCCATTGAAAGTATATTTACATAATTATATTTCTATAGATGGGAAACCACGATCAAGTTCGTCTTGGCTCACGTTATCCTGATAGGACGGAACAAATGATAATGCTGGAGATGATTTTGCCCGGAATCGCGGTTACGTACTATGGAGAAGAAATCGGTATGGTGGATATACCTGGCCCTACGATATACGACGTTCGCGATGGCTGCCGATCACCATTCCAATGGGATAACACTACCAGTGCAGGTGAATACACATTTCAGTCTATGGTATTGTGATAATGTAAAGAAGATAGGATGACATATGTATTTATATGTATCTTCCTTCGTTTAAAAATTATTTAAAAACGATGGTAAAAAAAACATATCTTATATATATTTCACTCACAAATAGTATAAGTACGATCGGTATAGTACAAAGCAGCAAGATATTTCTACATAAATACAATTTTGATAAGAAGTTAAACATTTTATGGAACTTATATCTAATATATCTTTTATCAGTATTTTATCATGGGATCATTGTACTTACGTGCAAAGTATTATATCAAAATCAAATGTGTTTTTTTCATTTACATTTTCCATAATATTTTCACATATTCCTTGTGTTGTTCGTTCAATATCCTGGTGGATGTTGTCCCTCAACTTGTTAATTGTGGTGGATTTATTTTCACAGACCTCCACTTTGAATACTTCCATAGAAAAAATCTAGAATTGTTAAATCAAGCGGACGAGAAACTCAATCAAGCTCAGTACCACTTTCTCACTGATTTTGATAACAAGTTTTTATTACGATAACACACTCTTGAGACATGAAACGTTCCATGATAAAATTTAATGGATATAAGATGTACTACTATATATATGTGTGTGTGTGTTTAATCCTGTTTTGTTTAAAAACTATTTAGAAACGAAGTGATACGACTTCTTTTATCTACTACCTTTTACTTTCGTTTATTTTAGTTTTGTAGGATTAGCGGTGAATTTGAAATTCCTTTCTACAGTTCAATAACAATTGAAGGGTAACTCCAATATTTAAATTGTATTTATTTCAAGAGAAAGAAAGGTATAGCTTTCATATCCAATGGTCTCATATTCATAAATGCAGAATGTTTTATTACCGCAAATGTTAGTAGACTGTGAATTTACAATAGGTTTTGAATTGGATTTTGTTGATTTATTTAAATTACTGGAACATGCAGCTGCATTTTTATTTTAGCAGTCAATCCTTTTCGCTTCTAGACAAGTTCGTAAACAAATCGGCGGAAATTACATATATGTATAACTGCTTAATTATTTCAATGTTACATTGCGGTGACATTTTCTATTAAGAATCGACTAGTTCATTTTTATCTCATATCATTTGTCAAATTTTATTTATTTATAATAAGATTTATGAGTGGAACAATATATAGCGTAGCAAATATTTTGATCCAGGAAGCTTAGATCAAACCATTAGATATACTTAACGTAGGTATGTAACAGTTGGTAAGCTCAAATTCTATTCGTAGGTTTCAGTAACAACACAAAGACATGGCTACCCGTCAACGATAACTACAAAGACGTCAATTTACAGAAAGAGAAGAAGGAGAAGAATTCTACCTATCAGCTTTACATTAAATTAATCGAATTACGAAAGAGCCATACGCTGAAACATGGTTCTCTCTTAACGAAAGATTTATCAAAATCTGTGCTCGCTGTCATGCGAGAAACCGAAACAGAAACTGTATCGCTTTTGATTAATATTTCAAAAAACAAAACTTCGGTGAACTTGACGCAATTGGGCTCAACTAAGGTGAGCGAAAAGCCAACTAAGATACAACTCGGTAGCACGAACTTCGATAAAGCGCCAGGGTAAGTGAAAACAGTTATTCGAATCGAATTCTGCTTGTATATTCTAATCCATCATTAAGATCACTTTGAACAAAGTCTGACCAATCGATATAATTTTAATAAAGTGTAAGCATGATTTGTCTGTTGTCATGATAAGTCCGTAGAAACAGAACATTCTTGACGAATGTAAGTAGCAGGACATACATATAGTGGCTCGTGAAAATATACGAGAATTTATAGAAACTTTTATAAATATATTATGTGTGTCATACGAAGCATTTTGAAATTTCATTAATATGACAATGGACACACCTATCGTCGTTATGTCGATAAATTTTGAATGTGTCTGTAAATGTATATAGAAATTACGGGATATTCATCGCATGTGTTTATTACACTTTACGATTTGAATGACTAATTATTCATTACGTTAGTAAGTCAATTTAACGAGGGCATCTGTGGCATTAATTACATGTTTCAGACCACTATTTACGCTGTATATTAATTTCTTTTCAATCATCGAATTCAGCACTAGTGACATAACAATAATTTATTTTTCAGCACTTTGGTTGATAACTCGAAAATCGAACTTCCTGGACATGCAGCCGTCATCCTGGTTTCGTCCGGTGCTAGTTTAATCAGTTACTCAGTCATGTCTCTTGTATTCTCAGTGTTGTTTTCCCTTCTCCCATGGTAAAACATAAAAACTGTTTGTCCGCTGTCCGTTCTTACTCGTAGACTTATGTGATATGTAAATTTTAGATTTTAAGCTTATTCGATGATGCATTTGTGGTTTGCCGAGTTTCATCGCGTTCTTAATAGCGCGTTATACTTTGTTCCCGTGTTTCGTGAACGTTACAGTTCGCTTCTTCAGGACAGGCATGATTTCAACTAAAACAACTTCAGGATCTGCTCTAGAAAAGTGAACTGCGGTGTTCACTGAAAATACTGGAACGAAGCGTAACGAGTTATTAAAAATACAAATATGAAAAAGTACAAATATGTTACGTAAGTGATATGTATCTGTCGTGTTTAACGATCGAACAGTACGAAGTATTTAACGCGTAAAAAGATTACAGCCAAACGGTCAATATATTATCAAATTGTAATTGAATTGTACGAATAATCACGTTTGCGATTAACGCGATAAGATCTGGCGTTGTCGAGCGTAATACACCGATTAGCGAATTGTACGGGACAGAGTAGAGTGAATTATTCCACTGATAATATTCCCGCATCGTCAGATCGTCGTTTTTCTGTCTATCGTAAATAAACTTGAAAAGTAAATGCGATAATTGTAACGATACTTATGCACTTAAAATTGCAAAATGTTACACTCTACGAAATAAAAATAAATATTTGGACAACGATTATACATCGTGTTGCATTATTGTCCCTGAATATTGTAATAACGAAACTAAAAAGATTTGGAAATATTCTCCGAACGTGTCTGTCGAAATGATATTCAAAGAATATTATTTACAATCTGTACTCGCATTGACACATTTACATTTTCTCAGGTAAAGTATTCTATTTACCGCTTCTAAATATCCGAGAAAACTTATTATTATTTTATTATTTTATTAAGTCTTATTATTTTCCTTTTGCCATACTTGATAATTATTACAAATTTAAAATATTCACGGGCCATACGATTGTTAGAAATAACTCATACAGGTACATGACAGGTATTATTAACGTAACGATTAATTAAATTCTCCGAACAGAACAATTTAACTTCGTCAAGAGGGTGATGTGGAACGTACGAGCGTAGGAAAGACTTGTGAGAAGAATTCTTTGAGAAATTGGATAAAGAATTAGCATACATTGTATATACCAGAGATGTCATAATTTTAGGTAGCTTATATAGCCACACAGACAGAAAAGACGGCGATAAACTTCCGCTCCATTTCATGATAACAATAACAAAATAAATGACAATGGCAAGTCGTTAATAGACATCTGTATGCTTAACGAACTAAGAATAACAAATGGATTTTACGAACACAAACACACCCATAAATATACCTGGGGAGGCGAAGCAAAGAAACCAAATCTTATAAACGAATGAATCATAGATTATCCGATTTTGAAACAGAGAATCTGTATCGAACTACACGACGTAAGAGTACAAACAAGAGTAACGCGTAAATCAGACTACTACTTATTACATTATTTATTTATTTATTAAGGTCGATGCATCACTAATTTTTGTACAAGGAGATCTCCTAGAGTATCTTAACTACGATATTGATAGTTTGTTCCAGAAAAGTACTAAAGGTGATTATCAGCAATGAGCACAGCTTCACAAAAAGATGACAGGACAATAATTGAAATTAAAGACTATTGACTCGAATTTCGTGCTGTAAGTCAATTCGCCACTGTCTTTCATAACGTAGTGTTACGTCGCGTGAGATGGTCCGCGCGACATCCTTCATGGTCAGGCCACCGAGGCCTACCCATCGTCACAGTGACCCGCGATAAGCCCAAGGAACCACAATAAACCAAATCTGTTAACCATTAAACTCTAGTCACGATCTTGGTAGTCAACACGCCAACTCTATCAACTCGCGGGTCAATCATTGTACTTTCCGACGCGACGAAGTCAAATCATTTCTGTCTACGTTCTAAGTGTTGTAATTTGCTATAAATATATTTATATTATATAACGGTAGATTCCGGTAATATTCAACAACAAACACCCCTATTATCCCAAAAGAAATAAGGGGATCGCCCTACTCGCGGTGTCGACTGGTATAATCGTAACGGGAATTTACGACTCCCGTTGACGCGCCTCAACGCGATCGCGTCTCCCCGCAACTGGACGAAAATACACGTAGTGTTCTAAAATTATTGAAAAAATTCATTATACCTTGTTCAGTCGCGAGAACGAACCTCAGCGGAGGATAAAATTATAACGAAATTAATTATGCGAAACTAACGAAACGATAGCTTAAAAAAAATGCGCGAAATACGTGACTAAATCCAAATTCCAAGAATCTTAACTTGTACCGCAATAATTTTCAATCCGAGATTTATCCTGATCCTTAAAAAAATCCTCCACTCGGATGCGATTTCGAATACACAAGTATGTAACAACGAGCATGATTTGCGCGTTATCCCATCGATAGCGTGCGAATAATACATAATATCGCGGCTCTGTGACTTTATTAAACACCTGTTGCGTGTCATTTTACAACGCTTCCTTAGGAGGAAGATCAGCTGGAAAGAAAATCGAGTTTCACGGCGTTAACCAAGAAAAAGGACGGCTATCGGATCGAACCGATCCGTTATCGATCTCTCCGCTTCTTCTTCTTCTTCTCTCATCCGATTTCCACCGCAATCTGTCCACGCCCTACGTCACTACGCCCTCGTATCTCGGTCCGTTCACGCAGAAATTTATGTGGCCGGATTCGCACCTGCTGAGACAGAATGGTCGATGAACGAACGGGGATACGCGACAGAAGGAATTACGGTTGTTACTGTTACCGTTCCGTTGTTGGAATTCGGCCAAACGAACCCTGATAAAACTCTTCTGTTAAACCTGATATTTCTTTCCCTAAATCTTCGCTCAGTTTTCCACGCGTTTCTACGATGGAATCGCTTTACTTCGAGTGATTTCCTTACATTCAGCTTCTCATTCTTTCAAGCATTTCCTTGCAAACTGGAATTATTAGACGTTGTGATCGATTATGTGGTAGTATGAAATAGACTTTGGCGAATTATTTTCCCACAGTTCGTAGTTATGGCTTTAGCCTAGAATTATGTATTTAACAAAATTAAACTACGTGAATTAATTTTAATTTCAACTAGTTAAACTTGAAAATTGAAATTTCATTGTACAACGACGGTGTAAAAAATATGTATTAAAAGTATATAAAATGAATGTATATAATATAAATATTTTGTAATATCGATACAACAAAATCGTGTAAAGTATAAACAATCGTCAAAATTCGCAGTATTGTGACTTGAAGAGTCGATCGTTGGTAAATAGCAAGAATATTCACGCGAAATTTAACATGTACATTTTTTTAATGCGATGATTTAAACGACTTTTTCAATAAGATAATTTGAACGTTCCTAAGTCATAACTTGCCAAATTGTTTAACTGTAAGTACAGAGAAAAAGTACATTCGACGATTCTCTATTGCGCTTTTCGAACAGTCTTTGGTATTGTGAAGAGATAGTAACCTTTTATAGCCATTCGGGTTTTATATTTCACGCGGAATACCGAAACAAGCTTTAGTTCTATTTTTGAAACTCGATAAAAAGTTACTGGACTTTCCCGCTTTTACGCTTTATTATCTACTGTGATAAGATTATAGTATTACATAGTTGTTCGCTAAAGTGAACGCTTATATAAACTTTCTATGAATATATTACATTATATAATATACTATACTTGTTATACAAAATATTTTGAAATTTTATTAACATCATGATGAGATACAATTATCGTGATTAAATTGGTAGAAACAGGTCTGAAATTGTATATAGAAATTAAAAGATATTTAGCACTAGAACTATCACATCAGTCAAATTGGCTGGTCTTACAATTTTATTTTAAAATTCCTACTTCATGTTATATTTCTTTCCACAACGACTCTAATGACTTTTGCAACGATAACTAAAAGAATAATATAATGAATTCTATTTTGTTTTTTTTTTTTTTTTATATTCAAAATCAAAATAATTTTGTATCAAGGCTACTTATACCAATACCAATCAAAATGACTGATATTTGTCAAAGTGTAAAAGGGTCCTGCAACCTGTTTATCGATCTTCAATTAACCAGTTTCCTCGTTTCCTACAATTTCTCACGCGTTTTTTTAATTTTTACCGCGTATCATCCGATACGATGATATCAGTTATCAGGAAAATTCCGGATCGATCGCCAGATCGCTAGATGCTAACACTAGAAATACCACAGCAGCCAAAATGACTGGCTCCACAATTTTATAAATGTGTCAACCCTCGTTTAGGGATGCCAGATGGATTAATAATACCAAAAATCTACTACATAAGATGGAAGAAAGTAATAAATCAACAAATATAAAAATATTCTATTATTACGTAATTTTTAAAAGCCAGTCAGTTTGACTGTTTTTGATAGAAATAGCTTCGTGTTAACTATCAATAGTTTTAGTATTAATGCAAGCATACACTTTGCAATTACGGAAATATTTAAACAATCGATTCGGAGGAACAATCCAGTGGGTCAAAATCGAAAAAAGAAAATCTTTTGTTTCAACGTTAAGTCGACTATTACGTTTGAATTCTCGAGTCCTATGTTTGTTATTTTATATTCATTATTACCGCATTTAATAAATACAATCCGTTTCATATAGTAAAAAGTTGTAAACTTTAACTATAGTTTTATGAGTTTCTAACCGATTTCGTAAAGGAGGAGGTTACTCGATGCGACAAGTATATTTTTTAAATATTTTTTTTTGTTTATAAACTGACAAGGCTCTAGAACCAAGCAGTTTCAATTTCCGACTAATTGGTTCTAGAGCCAATTACGTTATTTTCGTTGTATTTGAAAAATAGTGTATCGAAAATGTTCATGTCTGTATCAAAATCATTGAAAGATTTCATCGTGAGGGTAGTTAAGGGAGCAAATAAGAATGGAATTGAAAGCGTCGCTGGTATCCGAGTTTTAACCAACGTAAAATGTTTATGGCCCTTATACTGTGAGGGCAGCAAGGCGACGGAGTTTTCCATCGCGATCTGCCAGCTATCAACGTTGCTCGTAAATGCGTGCATAAGAATTTTAATACCCACTCACATTGGCTAGATGTCAACAGACTTTAATGATTCTTTGAGAGCGGCCACGATATTCCCCGCTCGATTACCAGTAACCGTGAAACGACCATACGATGCAAAAAACCGCCAAACGATCTTTAACGCTTTCTAATGTTATCCATCCATTGTACGTGTATAGAGTATTATGAAAATTCAAGCAGCATGTTTGCAGAAATCAACGAACAATTTATAAATTCGTATGTTTCCATCTTCTTCTTATCGATTTTTCTAACGAAGATTCATATTGTAGTATCGTGGACAAAAGGCCTAAGAGATATCGGGCGAACTATAAACAATGTGGCGAGAAAGCCGAAGTGCCGACAGGTCCAACAATATATCGTCGGTCCTTCAATCGAATAATTACGCGGAAAAGACCTAAGTGACCCTGGCCATGAGTGGTTGCGGAACACGTACGAGGTGGAGCTAAGACAAAAGACAAAGGGATGCTAAGGGAGAAAGACGAATTAACAATCAGTGTTAGTGGAGAAGTCAAAGAGTAGTTAGTCGAGAAATCAGAGAGTGTGAGTTGAGAAGCCAGAGAATGTGAATCGAGAAGTCAGGAAGGTAGTGTTGTTAGTGTTGTCTAGAGAGTGTGGTCCGCGTAAGAGAGACCACAAAGAGAGTTAAGAGTTGCAAATTAACTATTTAGTTGTCTAAATTATAGTACGTTATTGTATATAGTTCACGTTAAACAACCATCGTTTACTGTTTAACCAACATCTGTTTAATCCATTTATTGTAAATAAATTAATTGTAGTAAAAATACTGCAATATTACATACTATAGTTATGTAAGTAATTTCACAGGTTAAATGTTCAAATGGATATTTATATTTTGCGACGGTAACGTACATTACCATAACGAATTTTCTTAATAATTGTTTTATTTTCTCGTGACAATTTAACTTTTATGTAATAATCGTTTTACGATTAGCAACATGACAAACTCTGTTACACTACGGCGATATACTTTATTCCTAATCGATTTTTACGTTAGCTATTTGCAAGAGATGGGAGCATTTTGTCATTTTATTTTATATTCATTTTTCTAATTTTGTATTTATCCCTCACTAGTTTTTTGTTAACCATTATTTTGCCTTTCCACTTTGTCGGATAAGTATTACAAGTACGCATAGCTGTATTTTATCAACGATCATTTCGCGAATGTTTTTCAGACGGCGCTAAAATCGACGAAATGATAGCAACTGCTCTAAACGTTTGCCAAAGAACCAGCTTGGGTCTATCGGATAACACGAAAAATTCTGAGTGGACGAATATTCCTCGAGCTTTCAATTTCTCTCTGGAACATGTTAAGTCGAATTGAAAACGTTGCGTGTGACGTTCGTACGAATTCAGAGCTGTGCGATCAAAAACCTTACGTAGCCGTTCACAGCTCGTCCTCCATAGGAACGTGTTGCCTGCATGAGAAAGGCACAAAGAAATACATCTCGTGTCGCATCGAACGATGGAAAAATGAATATTCAGAGTCGATAGCTCGATATTTCAAGTATCTTTCGGTATCGAAATATTTTGTATCTCTGGCATCATTCTAGGCGATACAAAGAAATATTCGAAGGATACAGAGTTACCTTATATTTAGACTGCGAACGTTTATACAAATTCATATGTCTATGAATATCTATAATAAAACAAAATTAACTACATAGAGATTGGTTTTACCTACTAAATCTTACGAGTACTTACGTTTTGGATGTTTTATATATTTTTGAATATTATACACATCCTAATTTCCTATAATAAATCAAGTATCTTTTGGTATCGAAATATTTTGTATCTCTGGCATCATTCTAGGCGATACAAAGAAATATTCGAAGGATACAGAGTTACCTTATATTTAGACTGCGAACGTTTATGCAAATTCATATGTCTATGAATATCTATAATAAAACAAAATTAACTACACAGAGATTGGTTCTACCTACTAAATTTTACGAGTACTTACGTTTTGGATGTTTTATATATTTTTGAATATTATACACATCCTAATTTCCTATAATAAATCAAGTATATTTTGGTACCGAAATATTTTGTATCTCTGGCATCATTCTAGGCGATACAAAGAAATATTCGAAGGATACAGAGTTACCTTATATTTAGACTGCGAACGTTTATGCAAATTCATATGTCTATGAATATCTATAATAAAAAAAATTAACTACACAGAGATTGGTTTCACCTACTAAATCTTACGAGTACTTACGGTTTGGATGTTTTATATATTTTTGAATATTATACACATCCTAATTTCCTATAATAAATCAAGTATCTTTCGGTATCGAAATATTTTGTATCTCTGGCATCATTCTAGGCGATACAAAGAAATATTCGAAGGATACAGAGTTACCTTATATTTAGACTACGAACGTTTATGCAAATTCATATGTCTATGAATATCTATAATAAAAAAAATTAACTACACAGAGATTGGTTTCACCTACTAAATTTTACGAGTACTTACGTTTTGGATGTTTTATATATTTTTGAATATTATACACATCCTAATTTCCTATAATAAATAGCCGCAGTCTATTCATAACTATAAACAAAAAATACTATATGAAGTAAAATACTAAACGAAGAATTATTTACATTTATATATTTGAAGATATACAGGAAAGGAACATATACGATATACGTATTACGTATAGGTCTCGTCTTTTATTTTATTTTATTTTTTTTTTTTGTTATATACAGGAGAGTACAGGGAAGAGAGATTCTCATTTCTAATATCTCTACCTATTAATCGGTTAAATCAACCTTAACCACTATAATAACTATCCCTATATTTGATACTAAAATCAAATCAATTACCATTAAATTGAATGATTACCAATATAAAGACTGTTATCTCTCACCAATTTTTTCATTTGTCTTAAATTCTATTCCTCTTAATATCTATTAACTCTATTTATCCCAGGCGTTGGTTATCGTAATTAGGACAAAATATTTCGCTATAAAAAGATGTACGCGGCGTAGTTTTCATAGTAAATGAAAAATTGACTTCATTCGTAACGAGTCGTGCTCGGAAATTTGCCCGCCACTAGGCGATTAAGTAACTCCGGTTGCGTTCTCAAGGCGCATTTATCCACGGCTCGATTTACTCTCTCTTTCTCTCTTTCTCTCTCTCTCACTCTGTTGATAAGAACGCCTGGCGAAATTAATCAATAACTTAATTACGTCGACGCGTAATTAAATACCCCGTAAAACTCTGCCGTGGATCGTGTTTGTGGCCGGAAAACATAGCAGTTCTAGCCGTGTGCTGGCGCAACGAAACAATAACAGGTCACCGGCGAGCGCGGAGAAGAACGCAACAAATAATGGCCACCCGAGGAAGAAGCGGGAAAGTTTCCGGACTTGCGAACACTTGGTTCCAAGTTTGGAACCTCGAACGATCTCATCGTTGCTTCTCTGTTTCGCTGGCGATGAGTTTCCAGATGTAACTTCGACTAATCCTTGTTTGAAATATGCTTAAGTAAAAGATTAACAAGAGGCACGCCAATTCGTCGGTGAAATTAACAAGGTGACATCAACAATGACAAATGAACAGCGAGTCGAGATATCCATTGTACTTACATAGGATTAGGAGACTATTTTGAAACTTGCGTAGGTGTTCTATCGGTATAGTATCATATCTGTAGTAACGATTAATTAATCCTTATATTTGCCAATAATCTCGTACCATTTGTTCGCCCTTCGTTCTTGTATGTACTATAAAGTTGAAAAGTTTTGCTTGTGTACCGTTCATACTCGGATGTATCGAAATTATACGATAACTGAGAATCAAAATTCTATCACGCAGAAAAAATATGATCTCGAATGGATGGATACTCGATGCAATATTTTAACGCGAGATAGTTGAGAAAGGGAACAACCTGATAAATTCGACGGTATATAAACTTTTTGAAAATCGGTGAAAAGTCCAAAATGTTTCGAACGAAACGAATAATGTTGGTTTAGTTATTACGCAGATTTAACAGTCTGCATAACTACTGTTATGTTGAAATTTTCATTGTACCTTGAAATATCGTGAATAATTTAAAAAATACAATTCTCTCTCGAACAGTATTGCCATTTATAGCGAAGACACTCCGTTTATAGTCTTAGCGTCGATTATCGCAACGTAACATAGAACATAAAACGTAACTTTCCAAGGTAATAACTAAAAGTATCGATAATATACATTTTTCGAGGACAACATCCGTATGGAACGGAAATATCCTCTTTTCGTGCTGGGAAAGAATTCGCGAACGTTTGAAAGACGTGTCACTCTGTCAAGGATGAAAACGAAAGTGACAAAGAAAACACGAAGGGTGTCGACTTTTGTCGAACGTGTGTGGTTCACGGCGTTGTTTTCGTAGCATGAATTATGCATCGGGTTTGAACTATCGATGCTATCTCTGAATAGAGCCCGTTTCGAACGCATTTCAATGGTAGACCAATGATTTCGTACCGGCGATCCTGCAAGCATAATTTTCTACATCGGCTTTTATTCGAATCGACCAATGCCGATGAATTGCGGGATATGAGCATTCATCGCAAGCCTAAATTCAATTCGTTGCGCCACGGATGATCACCTACGGTGCGTATTATAAGCCGTACCGTCGTTTGAAAGAGAATCGCGGAAGTTTCCCCGAATTTCTCAGTACTCATTTGCATGAAAATGCTATTCAGATCAACACGTTTAACAACAATTTTATCAATATCGTCTTTGGAGCCGGTAAGGTCTTGGACGTGACAGAAGCTTTTACAATGGGGTTGTATATGATCGCTTTTGAAATAATTACACACGTAAGTCTCAGCTTAATGAGTTACGAAAAGTTTACGTTATATTACAAAATTATATTACAAGCTTGAGATTTTGTGATGGCGACGAGATAAAATTTAATGGCTGGTATTAATTCATAAAATTCGAGCTTGGAGAAAACAACTTTCCCAAATGCTGATATATGTAAAGCGTTAAAATTTGTTAATTGACGTTTAGAGAACTTCGTTCGTGCACGGACGATTTATCAAATTTCTAATCAAATATAATCAAATATCAAAACAGTAATCAAATTTGTATAATGAATAATAAAATCAGATTATAAATGTAGAAGTGTAATTAATCTTAAAATCTTCTCATGACAAACTAATATTAAAATGCTGAATATCCAAAGCGAGTGGAAATTCAGCCGGCTCTTGACTAATGATTGTTACGTAAAGTAGACACGAACAACGGCCAAAGTCATGGAAAGGTTGAAAGTAACCACGAGAAGGTAATTAGAAGTAACGTGGCAGTTCGAAGGACTGTTTCGCGTTGATGAACGCGACGTTTCTTTTTCTCTCGAAGCATTCCCGCGAGGTGAGGGCAAGTAAAAGGCAAGTAGAAGGTAATTCTCTCGGGATCCGATAAAAGGAAGTTAGTTTCATCCAATTTCTACATGTTAACCGAATATATTCTCGCGGATCTTCGTATTTCTTGGCCATTTCATATTCGAACGAGGAAAAGCGTTCCATTGGAAACTAATTTCGGCCTGCGTGTCGAGCTTATCCCCTCCCCTCTCCCTTTTTCTCCGATTAACAAAAGGCTGTCGTCATCGAATACGAAATTACTTTGCCTGATCAAATAGCGAAATCCTGAGATCAAGATAGGAAAAGTCGTTGAAATTCAAATGCGCTCGCATCCACGGGGATACCGTTATTAGCTGTTACAAGTATCTCTCATTTCAGTTAAAACGTCTGTTATAATTTTTATTTCCATTTTGCTTAATCATTGTATTTCACACGATTCGGATCTCGATGTATACTTTGGTCCAGCGTAACTCTATTTTTCTAAGAAGCTGCAATCGCTAGAACAAAGCGAATTTTTGTTCTTCTCTAAAAACAGGCGAATTTTTCTCCGAAGGAAACACAAAATAGCATTCGCGGGAAATTCGGTAAGCTTCAAAGGACTTTCGTCGAAGCTTCCTCGTATTGTAATTTCTCGGGAGAAATCGTAAGCGAAATATTCTTACGAAAGGCAGCGCACGCTATTCACATACTTCTTTTGACGTACGATAATATCGGGAAACTAGTTCTATACTGTTTGCGATTCGCGAAGAAAGCTACAGCAAACTCACGAAGCTCGCAACCGTGCAAGGAGAGAAATGATCGGAGAGAGCGATCGTGTTGGTGTACTTAGATCGAGTTATCCCTCTGACGTTTGTGAACGCTTTGAGATTCTTAGCGTGATTGCGAGATAACGTTTCTCAATCATTTGCAAATTATCCTCAGTCCATGTAAACGTCTTTACGAATTTGTAATGAAGAAAATGCACCGAATCGCGCAGCTTGAAGCACAGGAGTATATCGTGCTTTTCGTGTATATTCGATATTCGATTAAAATGAATTTCTTTCTACGAACTTTCGATTTTGCGACTATAGAATTTTCTGGTTAAGAAATGAATCGATCTACAGGTTAAACATTTCCGTATACTCTAATTTCTATTTTTCGATTTTACGATTTTTGTAACGCTCTGTGACTGAAAGAAGGTATCCTTATACGATACGACTTACAATAAATTGGAAATAAAATTAATCTGCAAAGACATATACAACAGAAATATACGTATCATTTTCGTTTCTGTGTTCTTCGTAAGCTTATTTCGTTTCGCTCATAACGCAAAACCGTGGCGAATTTCATCGTTCCAAATTTCCACGAACACCCAGACGATGTTTCGATCGATCTCGTTGAAAGCAGCGCTTTCAACCACCGTTACATCCGCTTCCTTTCTTTAACATGCCAGGCGTCGTCGAAGACAAACGAGCCGAATTTCGCAGTCTTCTGAACGCGAAGGAAGAATGCACGTTATTCGGCGCGAAGCCGCTGTGAAAGAGACCCCGTTGGTTGTTTAAACCGGCCACGGAAGTTCCGAACTCTGATTGCCCGGCAAAACGAACATGTTGACGACCGACGACTAAATTTGAAAGAGGATTCTACGTGCCTTGCATTGTTCACATCGCGATCGGTCGTACAACTGGCATCTCTCGCGTTACAATCCTCCTGCGCAATGTACCATCTGTTTTGTGTCTTTTCTGGGACTGTCCTCTGATTTGAACCTTCCATACATCATTACACATATTGTTCTTGTTTGGATGACAGAGATATTTGTAATCGTGCGCTTCTCACAAGGAAGAATGCATCGATTGAAATTTTTAATCGTAATACCGGTGCAGGTATTTTAAATACGCGAAAAATATTTAAATTTAAAAATTCTATTTAATATTCTTCTAATTTATCTAATTTACTTAATATTAAGGAAAATATGAAAGGATGCTATTGATATGCGCGAACTCTTCTTACGTTAAAGATCTTGTCTGTTTCAGAAAGTCGCTTTGTTCGTTGAAACGAGAGCGAGATAGAGACGTAAACATTCGAGGGGAAGAAATACGAATCTCGTAAAGGAAACTCTCATAAATCTTCTTTTTTAAATTTCCAATTGTAATTTGCTAATATTAAAAATACAGATAATTTCCTAAACGTATCGTAGGTCAGAGACGTGCAAATATTAAGTTTTCCACGCGAATATTATCAGAGCAAAAGTACGCGGGGTCTTATCGCGTAATAGGTTAATCACAGTTCGACATCATTCGTGTTGTTATATCTAAGTGAGAGAATCTTAATCGTATAATGTAAAATTTCTCAAACGAGTCATAGATAAGAAAACACAGATATTATTTATACTAATACGTATTTCTAAATACCGACATCTCGTGCTGAATAACGTACAAGTTGTTGCAGAGATGTAGATTAATTCCAAAAGCAGAAGAAACGGGGAACTGAATTTCCCTCTTCGTTAAGTAATCTCGTTTATTCGTTTCTGAAAAATTGTAATTCGACAGTATAAAATAAAAAAGTAACGCGCGTACAATTTCTCTTTAACCAATAACGTACCTTTGTATCGCAAAATAACTTTCTCGTAAAGCTGTAAATTGCTTCCACGAAAAGAACGACAGGAGAAAACTCTAGAAATTGACAAATATCGATGTCAGAGATACTCGTGATTTCTTGAACGCATCACAGATCAGCAACAAACGAAGAGGCGAAATGGCGTAAGCTTTCTACTTCGAGGTCTTGCATTATTCAATATTATCCAATTAACGAGAAAAGCGCGGAAATGGGTGGGCAAACATCGTCTAACCACAATGGACACAGCTAAATTGGCAGTCGCGTTATTTCTGTAATAATAAAGAGGCATCGAACCGAGGATAGATTCACGCGGACGATGCTCCTCTTCGAGAACAGAATCCAGCCTGATTCGAATCGGGGTCAAACGATCGGTCGCCATCGGACCGAACTACTTGTAAGTTATTTTCAGTCTAGACGAAACAAATCTGGATGCGATTCTCCTATCCATCATTGATTTGCTGGATATTTTTCACAATTTTCGAGAGGATAAAGCGGCTGACGATCTTTTTAGAAATTTAGAGATCGTTTTATCGTCACACAACGTTTAATTGACAAATGCAGTGTTATTCTTTTAACGTTGTTGAATAACTTTAAAATAACAGAGCGATCACTCTCTACTCGTTCTTGTTTTAGCTGCTTCTAAGGAGCGAAATTATAATTGGAACGTGTAGTTTTTCAGTATAGCGTTAACAAGATATCAGTATAATATTGCAACTAAGCATATCGTATATAACATATTATTATTATTATTATTATATATATTATTCTAAGAAAAATAAATTTTATCCCATTTTTCTTGTATCATCTCATTTCGGTATAAGATTATATCACGTAACTGTTTTATTTTATTTTATTTAGTACTGTATTATAATCACATAACAGGTAGTCTATTTGTAAGAATTGTTAATTTTTTCAATCAGAAAAATGGGAATCGTGGATAATTATACGTTATTATCTTGCAGATCTTGCAAGTAAACGAAAATTTAATTATAAAGATTTAAAGGTAGCCTTCCAGTGATCTAGCGCTAATTGACAGTTTCTGTTTATCTTTACAAAGGGTGTGGCTAATTAGCATCTCCGGAGCGTCATCAATTAGAACAATACTTAAAAACAAGACATCTCCATCTACATAATAAACCTACCAAACGACAGACTCGATGGTCAGTATTTAATCAGCACTCTATCTTGCCAATCAGTCAATCTTCGTTCGTGCAATCTCTACTTTTCCAATCAACTCTCTTTTTCTCTTATCAATCAATGTCTGTTGTGCCTGTCAGCCACTAAACAAGTTTATATAAATATATACTAGTTACAGAATGAAATTCAAATAATTGTTCTTCAATCTACTTTACACCTAATACTTTCCAACTCCATTAATTTGTCGTTGAATACTTGTTACGTATACGTTTATATTGCGTAATTTTTATAGCATTTATCTTAAGAAATATTATGTTCGGAGTGAAAAGTTTATGCGAAGTAAAAAACTTGTGAATTATAATTGTCAGCGAAACTAATCGTTTTTACCGATTCGTTGCGTTTGGTCTTTCTAGCGTGAATTAAGTATAATAGCGAAATAATGTAGACTTTGTATTAAAACTTTATTGAAATTCTGTAAAACTATCCGATGTACGTGCAATGAACGCTCAATGGGTAACCAAAATATACGCGTTTAACGTTTTTAGAAAATGTTAAATTCAAATTAAAACACATTTTTACTGCGTTGATTAATTTCTAGTATTGTCAAAAGAGCGAAACGAGAAGTAAAGTTTGTTTAAACGTACCTATATTACTAAAAACGTGCAACATACTGCACGTGAAACATCCCGCATGAAATAAATCCGGCCTACCTAAATTGTTTTTCGGATCATCTGGGCAAACATCCAATTCTACACAGGATATTAAATAAAAGAATATCTAGAAAATAAAAATAATCAAATATCGTAACGATTCATTTCGCTCAGACACGATTTTTAAATCTCCGTTTTATCCATTTTTTTTCGCGATTACTCAATTTTTCCGAATTAACATGGATACTGTTATTGATATAAAAAGAAACTACAGCTATTGTCCACACCTGTTATAGAATGTATATTATATTTTATATGTATAATTCGTAACGTTAGAAATTATTGGAACATGATGGAGAACGATCGATTCGTAATTTTTCCTGGACATTTTACTGCATTATGTCTTTTTCGCATTAGAAAATATATTTTCTCATTAGCATCAACTGCCGCAAAGAAATTTGTCTCGCGGCTTAAAAAAGATTCTATCCTGATGAGATTAATCACGAAATGCCCGAATATGGACGTACAATATGATTGGTGAATTGCAAATTATTAAATTAAACACGAGAGTTTGGCGTGTATAATCTAGCACGAAACTTATATTTTTCCAATGCACAATTCCGTAATTAGTAAGAATCGCACGGATTTGTAATTTGATTTGAAATGTGACAAAGTTATACGCTCTATTTTCAAGTAATTAACAGAGGAATTACTCATACCAGATTACGTTCCCACATTATGCTTCATTGCTTTGTATATGCAACATGTATACGCATCGGAGCACATCCACGGAAAGTATTTATTAATTATTCAACCATATCGTCATTGCATCATCGTTGAAACCAACGTGTTTCATGAAAACTATTTCGTATTAACGTTCTCGTAATTTTCACTAGCATAAATTTCCCATCTATTTTTTGGTCGAGTCTATGCAAGCGTGAATAATAAGAACTTGAAATTACAGCGATATTTCAATGTAAATTCCCTAAACAGCGCAACAAATTAGAACAGGGTGCATCGAAAATGCTTGGATGATCGAGTAGCACGCGAGAAAAGGGCGAAACAAACTACTAAACCTTATTTCTCATGCGATCGGAAACTCGTCGAAGCTTCAGCGTTCTCCATTGTGACTTCTCTTGCGCGGTTCAATGCAAGCTGTTAAAACACGTTTGTTATGTGAAACATTAAACAGCAAGGAAAAACATCGGACTACGGTGGAAAGAAATTTGGTAATCTTTCGCGGCAGGAAACGCGATTCTACGCGGGTTAAAATGTATTGTAATGCGAATACCATTCTTTTCTTTGCAGCAAGAACGTCGGAAGGCGTTTTCCACTGTATGTATATACACGAAATACGTTGCGCCGGGAAAGATTACACGACTGCCCTTTTCTGCAACTTCCTCCATTCTATAGGTTTCCTTCTTTTCTCCTTCCGTCTTCCTCTCGTTCGCTCGACTTTTTCACCGGCTTCTGTCGACACCTCAATCCACACTTCGAGCCACGAGAAATGGAACACGAAACGTCGCGATATACCGGATGTTTCAAAAAGTTGGGTCGTGGCAAGAGGATCTTAACGAACGTGGGTCTAAATCGGCCACGAGCATTTCTCGAATAAAATATTTGACAAATGAGTATTTCACGTTATAACGCTCTTTTGCGCGTTTCGATGAGTATCACATGCTATGGAAATTTGACAAGTTTTTTTAAGTTTTTTTAAGCACCCTGTACAGTTGGGAACTCGAAATTCACAGACCCTACCATCCTTTAATTAGTTTACAGGAACGTTAACCGCGTGATTTTCATACGATCGTTTATACCTACAATATATCATCTAACGTGTACTTCCCAGCTGCTTGTTTATCTTGGCTTTGTTAAAAAATTAGTGGAAGCTTGCATACACTTTGTGTGGCGATAAGTATATATTTGGTTTGCATTCTATAGAGAGTAGAACGAATATACAGATCAATAGGATTCATTGAAAATGGCGAACCCGAATGGAACTGGTAAAACTGAAAGTTTACCATTGGAAACGGTAAACTAAATCTGTTGATTTACTTTATAACCTCTAGCGTGTATGAGAGCATAAAGCGAAATTGGAGTTTAAAAAATATTTGTTGAGCGTTCGCCGAAGCTTTCGACGAATAATTTGTTTGAAGTAAATTAAACTCGTTATGCCGAGGGAATTGTAACTTTTGGTACATGTCTCGTATATTTCTAGAATCTAGGCCAGGATGTAAATGAATCTGAAAAGGATCAAGCTAAATTGAAAGAATATTTCAATACCAATTGTATATTAATACAACTGATAGATAGCTAACAAAATTCTAAACAATTAGCAAGCAAATATTTTAGTTTATCTATCAGAAAATTAAGCTATTTTTATAAATGTCAAATTTTCTAACCCACCAATTTCTCGTTTAGAAGTTAACGAAAGATTAGTAAATGTCCAAGCATTTTCGAGAAACATCGTTGAAAAATACTTGACATCTTAAACTTCTTCAGAGTCAGCCGAACCAGCGGCAATCTCAGGAATCAAGTTCCTGGTAATTTTACCTTCCACGCGGTCCAATAACGAGTTTCGATTCGCCGAAGAATTAAAGGAAATTAAACTGAATTGAATACGCGAAAACATTATTACGCAACGTAGAAATTAGAGGAAGATTCGAGAAAGGATTGTTGCTAATTATAGATTCCTCCCTCCGATTGCAATTTTAAATATTTTGTACGCGTCTGCTATAAATTATTTGTTTCGAAAATTCCAGGGAATCTGTCAAAAGTGACAATTCTAATAAATTGATCGAAGACATACTTCTATTTATTATTACCGAAAAAACAGTAATTATCTTGCGATTTAATTGAAGAGTCAATATTATGGAAACGTATACTGATCGTACTACATTCCGGTTAGAAAATTAGCCTGCGTAGGACTGGATGCATAAGAGTGCAAACGATTCGATGAACGAAAATTGCAGGATGAAGTTATCAGTACAATTACGGCATAATAGAATGATTTAACGAACTAACGAACGAAATTGCCATAATGCATCTTTTTTTTTTTAACGTTGGCTACGTTTCAATAAAATTACACTCTAATTAATGGACTTTACGCTTACAGAATTAACATTACCCTTACGACCTACAGCCACATTTCTGTACTATCGTTTCTAATTTTTGCTAACGATTCTAACCTTCTAACCACTTTTAACGAGAATATTCATCCAATGAATATAAATAACACAAAGTGATCGAATTAGCGGAATTGTAAAATAGCAATGTTATCGTGTTTTATACGGTAAAAGGAGATTTCATTGCTATAATTATATCATCCAATATTCTATAGCGAAATCTAATTTTCTATCGATCGTTTGAATTGAAAGAGGAATATTAGGCTAATGAAGGGATTAATAAGAATGAATAATAGATTTTCATTTCATCGATAGGTTTGCTAATTGCAATTATCGTTATGTATCGAATAATATTCCAAAAATTTAATCAGGGCGCGATCGATAAAAATTTCAGCTCAGAAGATATGTTCGTATAAGCCGCGCAAACTGATTATATATACAGTTTTTGAAATTTGTAGCTCTTCGATATCGTATCCAATAGCATATCGAAGGATATTGAATATTTATTTTTATTACCCACTTTAAAATAAATTTTTCTGGACGACTCTGAAAGTATCAGAATCTTCGACCAATTTTTCACGAAACTTAACATATTTTAGCATACCGCGCGTATCTTTACACTTCTACTCTCTTTTCCATAAATACACGTCCACAATTTATTCATGAGAGTTTCCAAAATTTCAAATAAATTTTTAAACTACACGCAGTCACATTCAATAGAATAACTTTTATTGCAAAAGGCATTGTACACAGGTACACAGTGCAATTGCATGCTACCAACCATAGAACATCGTAACGTTTAAAAAAGGAGCGAAAAACAGCATTGTCAAATACAATACCCACGTGTATCAAATTCTACGTGGAATTCGATGTCTTCCCTGACGAATAGCTCGTTAACGTGCGATACCGATTTTACGATTTAATCTACGCGAGCTACTATCGAATAGGCACTATATCTAACGTGACTGTAAGTTACGATGCAGTCGTGACTTTAGGAATTGCACGCCGCTGCAATTCCGTGTCTTTTTCTTCTTAACCAAGCAATATCTGCAGAACGTTTTCTCGTTGGTATTTCGCCGCGAAGTTTCGTTGTTAGTGGCTGCTCTTATTTTACTCCGCATCGTAATAAAGAGAAGTGTAACTGTAATTTACATGCGGCAGCAAAAACTCACAGACTGAAATTCGTAGCTGTCTTTTTCTCGAGAAATATGATAGAAATTGATAAGATAATACAATAATGATTTATTATACGTATTTGGCAGGAAGAGTCTCAAATATATTTTGTAGCAATTTTGTTGTGTTTTTCATAAATATGACACGAATATGATATAATTCATTTTCAATAAAGATAAGTCCACGTATTAAAACACCGACGATCCATAAATAAAGATATTCTGAGATGAATAAATTCATATTTTAATTTCCTAGTTGAGGCAAGGAAATAATAAAAGTAGTGAATAAAGTTTTAATACTCGCTATTAAAAATTCCTTGCTTTCCACGTAGAGCTATCGAAATTTAAATGTAGTAATAATAGATGGCAAACTTGGCGTTAAATGGAATCTCGGGGACAATCGAGCGACAATATACGGGCAATCGCGAATCGATGCTCGATTATTAGAATCGTCACCGCAGATAACGCTTTTTGGGGCAGGCGTTCGGCAATATTGCGTTCATCGCGTAGCCAGGAAATGAAACGGTGACACAGTCATATGGTCGTGCGCGAGATGTTGCCCGCGCTTCCATCGTGAATAGATGGAATTTCTAATTCGGTCTCGTATCTAATTTCTACGCGCGGTTAATTGATTGCTACCCTTGAAGCGTGAAATCGTAAATTGTTTAAGCGTCGAAAAAAGCAAAAACTATATCACATTTTGACGGAACAGAACATTTATCATTTATTTGTCGTCTACTTTCGAAAGGCTTGTATCTTCGATTGTATCAGGTTATTCCCTTCATCGATTATTTCACGTTACGATGCTTAAGTGGCATAAATCTCTGAAAGTCAACGAAAATTTATCGTATTGTTTCACTGTGGTCGTCGTACGTGTGCGACGGACTAAAAAAGCACAGTGGTATAATTAAAAAATTTCAGAATGTGTATCTGAGTATTAATCAAGCCATAACTTTGACCCGATACATATTCATAACTTGACAAAAATACAATGAAATTTTTATAATCATAAAAGTAGAACACGCTGCCTTGTGGAAATTGGTAGCTAACGTACATCGTTATGATTCTCAATCGTTCACACGTTACAGCCTAATAGTTATCTCGTCGCGTTATAGCAACACTACTCGATTAATCCGCTTCGTAGAAACTTTCTCGTGTGTTCATCTGAAAAGTTGATTAAAACTTTCTCAACTCCTCCCCCTGGCTTCGATTCGTTCGACGCCTCATAGTGATGAATCAAAATTAACGAGCTGAACATTTACAACTCCAGCCCCCTTATACAACAACAAAATATCAGTAATGAACCGTCCATTCAATAGAGAATCAGTTCGAACATATAATTAAATCGACGTTACACTTACACTTGCTAGATCGATGTAACTTTCGAACGACGAAAATCGATTAACATCGAAACAGCATCCATGCCAGCATCAAAACTAGAATATAACGATGTGCACGCTGCCCCGAGGACTAATAGCCTTAACCTCTGTGTGCGCATAGTTTCACTTGACTGCATCAACTCTCTAAATTGAATCCGACGATAACGTCCGGGGTCAAGACAACTGTCCACGAATAACAGGCCAGCCTTTAATTTAATCCGATCAGTCTATACTCGTTGCTTGGTGAATTGATCGCGCTGTCCTTGAAGCGTCACCCATCAAGACGCTAAAGTATATCCTACACTATAAGTAGAAACATATACTGCCGATCATAGGTAAGTATCCGGGCGTCGATGTGGTCACGATGTATGAATTTGATCGATATATGCAAATGGTTGACGATTGATAGATTCTTAGAAACCATCGTCTATTATTGTTACTTGTAATCAACGTTGTTTGTTGCTATTATCGTCGTGTATAATCGTTATGCGATTTAGTATAACAGGTGAAGTTATGCGCACGATACTCCAAGGCGATCGTATAGGAGTACAACAGTAAGTACGGCTTAAGCCAAACAATCGGAATAATCAAAACATCTACATGAAATTCGACAGGTTTCTTCGTGCTGACTAGACTTTTTCGGATTCGCGTCCCCGCTGGGAACGGCGCTCGAAATGGGGCCAGATCTCTTTCAAATCAGGGACGTCGCCTCTCTCCTGAGGATCTTCTCCTTGAAGACATAATCTGTTACTTGTGAAAGCGAAACTGTCGGGTCACCCAGGGCTACTTCGTTTTTTATAGAACTCGACCTAGAGGAAGAAGAGAAGAGGGAACTGGTATAAGTTTTTGGGAGCCAATCGACATCCTTGTAGGTCCAAAGGAGAGGGAACAAACGACCAGGAGGGTTAAGGAACTAATGGTGGCGACTCAATTTCGAGATGGTCAATTTCTACGTGGACGTTGTAAAGTGACTGGCCGACGTAAGAAAAATCATGGCGTTCCATTGTCATGGATACAGGCAATTTGATGGTATAATCGTGACCGTTCTTGATGAAGAACCTTTTTCTTCTAAAAATATATATCGCGTCCTCGCAGCATTCTACGTATTACGTGAAATATTTCTCATTTATATCTTCCTTTATGTTGCGCAGAATGCTTTTACACGGCAGTGTATTACATTTAGTATATTACGTTTCTAGAGACGCAAATCACAGAGACGCGAAAGCGACGCAATTGAAAATTTCGAAATCCAATAAAACGCTTTACGAAGAGATACGATTTACAGGTATGTTGGAATGTGCGATTGGTTCATTGTAATTATGATATTGTTCATAGACATCGTGACGTTACTCTCGATGTTATGACGCACGTGTTTGTTCTCCGTGGAATTCTTCCATCATTTGTAACAATATTTTCTTAAGTATTGAAATTTGTTCATATTTTTAAGCTACTTTGCATACACGTAAAATATTCGTCATTGGTCTCTTTCTCAGATTCCTCCTACACAATTGAACTAATATTGTATTAATTATTAAGTAATTATTTTATTAATATCGCAAGATGTTATTATTACTTTCTTGCATGTCTCTGTAGCAAGTATTCCAATAACTTTATTCGTTTCATAATTTCATTCGTGATTTCTCATAGCAGAAGAAAATTCGATGTTACACGTGAAAGTAAATGAGAGCATTAATTACGAAAATTAGAGAACAGAATAGAAATAATGGAACGATACAAGATCATATCTATAGCGAGCCCACTTCCTTCCAACGTGAATAATCTAATTTCGCAATAAAGTTCAGACTACCAAACTTTGCTTACTTCTATTAAGACTTCTCACTGTTGAACCATCTTAATTAATTGCATCTCTTCGTATAGCAATTTGACTATCTATAACAATTCACGCAGTCTTGTTTCAAATCCGCCAAGTTAAAGCCACTTAGGAATATATGACACGTTTGAAAATCGTAAAAACGATGGTGCGTGCTTTTAAAAACTCAAGATTCAATCTATTCTACTATACACTATGGGGAACAGCAAATAATTCCAACATAGAAATTCTCCAACGATTCCAATCGAAAACCTTAAGATCCCTAATAGATGCACCTTGGTACGTCACCAACGAAACGATACATCACCACCTCAAGATACCCACAGTCAAAGAAGAAATATCAAAATTCAGCAATAGACACAACACAAGAATTAACAACCACCAAAACCCTCTAATGACTCAACTACTCGACACGTCGGAATAGATCTGCAGGCTAAAAAGACATTACACCTTAGACCTTGCACTAGATTCAAATAGAATCAAACATATTATAAACACTTATTAATCATGTCATAGTACCACGTCAGATAAATTTACTTAAAATTCTCTAATGGGAATTGATTGTAAAATAAAGAAATAAAAATATGCAAATAAAATAAAATAAAAAAACGCAAATAAAAAAAAAATTCTGCTATATCATGTTCAGCTCGGTCGTATTTCAAATATCTAATTTATCCAATAACATTTCTAACGAAAGGCTTGACTCGTACAAAGTTTATAAGCTAACAATGGCAGGACTTGATCAATATTAGAAATTAATTATTAGATTGTCGATATTTATTCAAATTTATCTTTTTCACAAGAAGATGAAACATCGAAACTTGAAGAATATAAAAGCATGTACTGTTAAAATGGTCACCACTTCTAAGAAAACCCTACATCTGGTCTTTTTACTTTTCTCAAACACTGATACCATTGACAGCGTATAGACAAAAGACTGGGACGAAGGCAAACCATAAACAGCAGACAGGCGACGATGGCTTCAGGGCTTTCAGTCATAGGGTAGCTAGGTAGCACACTGCTAGCGTGCGGATCTGGACCAGCTTAAATCATATTCCTTCTTGTATTTACACTTCTGTATTAAAATATATTTTTTACCTTACAATTTATCCACGTATTCCTTTGTTCACACATCTAATAACCTCAACATATACTATTTTCTAAACATACTAACACGTACTTTACTTTCGCCATACTGTTGTATTCACCTACTTAGATTCCTGCACATTTTTACCTTTGTCATAAATGCATAAATACCAACAGTCTGATTCTAACGAATACGATACTTTGATTATTTTATATATTTTTTCAAATGTGCGTTCTATGCATTTTTCGTCTTCAAATTCTTCCTGAACAAAAACCATAGTCTATCGAGCAAATATATTAAAGATTATGATAGATCAGAATGATCGATTTCATTTAGCTTATTTGCTAATAAAAGGAAGAAAATATTTCTACTTCGAAACATAACCCGATCACGTGATTGCTAAAAAGGAATTCGATCGAGGAGTTGATCGGAACGATACACGTGAAACTGCCCGGGGGTTTCTTTAACGATATGATGGCGTAATTAAGAGGGCTATAGGCAACGTAATCGTTTTTTGACAAAGCGGAACCTCCAGTAGAGAAATTATTATCTCAACCATATACATGCGTCCTTCTTGAACGTGTTTAAACCAACTGTCTTTTTCTTTCTCTCTTCAAAGACACGTGTATCATTTAATGACGACGATTAATAAAATTTTCATGTTCGGCTGCCGGCCGAAACACGGATAATGACAGGACTATAATAAGACTTGAAAGTAGCTGACGAATATATTTAGAGGAACTCCTGATTCGATCGAAGATCGTGTCACCTTTAAAACTTCAGAAACTTGGTGACCCGGAATGGCCAGGCGTGCAAATTTAATTTAACAATTAGAGATACCACAGTTTGGGAACTTGGAAACTCCGATTTCAATTTCCAAGGAGCAGCACGCATCTGAATAATTTTTATTACAATTTGCATTTCCTTAAAACTTTCCCCTCGTTTTCATTTTATTCCAGAGATGGAAGATGTTTTGCGTTTCTGCTAATTTTTTTATAGAATCTTATAACTTATTAAATAAATTATAAATAGTAATTTATTTCCGTTTTATGGATACATATGAATGGGAAATATTTTATTGACTAAACTAGCAACTAAGATAATAAGCAAGTACGTGAGGGAACACGAAGGCACATCTTTTTAAATAAAAATTCATAGCATTAATTTATACCAATTAATTTTCACCAACGAGCTGTATTAATTATACAAAAATAGAGGCATCCAATTTTTGTAAATCAAACATTTTAGACAAGGAATTACTCGCTCAGTTTGTTAAATATTCAGATTGGCCCGTTTTTGTTCTCGGTATCTCGTATAATAACTAAGTTTGTCTGTTCTATGTTCTACAAAATTAAATTAACTGTATACGTCAATAAACAAGAGATAGTGATTAATTAAATGAGAATTGCCTCAAAGTAAAAAATATTAATAAGTTTATTAATCGTCTGGTAAATAGTTATATCGCATGATCTGAAGGCAAAGAACTATGAATTTCATTTATTTCTTCACAGATCACGGTGCTCCTCTTTTATTTGTTCTATTTGATTAAGAAGAAGTTTACTCGAAGTACGCCATCGACAGCTCACTCACACTACGACTAAAAGAATATGTGAAATGGACTTTTTACTGTAATGAGGTTACTAATGAAGCAAGTACACGATACATGGCGTGATAATTACACGCGCTTATATAACTCTTAATAAACAACTGAGTAAATTCCACGTACTCGTATACTGCCCCTTTTATCTTCGATAGCAAAAACGGTGTAATATTTATAAATTCTGTCTCTGAAAATTGGTTGCAAGAAGTTTCAAACAGCTACAGAAATGTTATATATTCAAGGGAAAAATGTTTACCATGGACCATACAACAAATGATAAAACAACGATAATCGTAAACAGATCCGCGATTATTTCTTCGTGATAAAATTCACAAGTCATCGTGTAATGATAGAAAAGTAAGAAAAAGTTCTCACGATCGATTTTGATGTTTGATACATTGATATATCTTGATCGATAACTTATATGTTCATGTAATAGCAAAAGATACTTTATATCCTGGTAAACATAGATGTTTGACGAAATGTTCCCACCAGCATACGTATGGTTGAAAAGGAACTACATAAATCCTAGCGTAACATGAATTTTCGTTATCCATCAAAGATGCAAGAATATTTTTCTCTACCACGTCCATGCTCAGAGAAATTATATTCATATATCAAGGCTGTCTCATCGCGTCGCACGACTCTAGATCCTTTCGTAAGAGAACGTTAACCGAACTTTTCACGTGCAATATCAGGGCATAGTATCGGTGCAAAGGAAGAGATAATATTGCCAGAAGCTAAAATGCACGACGAAGCTCGCTTTTTCGAAGAAAAGCTGCAGCGACTCAACTTGTAAAAATCCATTCGCCTACAAACTCGACTGCGAGAAAGGAATATCTCGAGAACGATTCGTGAAACGATTCGTAATAACGTAATCATTCGACTAATGACGGATGCTGTCACTTATTCGAGGATAAACGGACTGTAACGAATCGCAGACGCGTTAACTCTTAAGAATGCTGCGCTGTTTGGATTTTTTATAATTCCTTTGAATTTCCAATTGTGCGAAAGAATGAAAAATTTAAAGGTAATCTCAAGAGACACTTTGAAATATCCTCTTTTCAAAATTAATGTTCAGATAACGTTGCATATTATATGCAATACTAAGAATATCGAATATAATAATTTATATAATTAAATTAATTATTCCATCGAAACTTTCATCACGAGAAAATACTTGTATTTACGTCAACGATTGAATACAATGGGGTGGATTCGGATATATGGCGAATTCGCGTGTTGTTTTCTCGACCAGGAGAAGAGTACTCTATTTGGATTTCCGCTGGTAGAAAAGTCTCTCCGGGAAAGAAGAAGCGAAGAAAGGAACAAAAGTCGTTGCGAAAATCGAGAAAATCGAGAAAAACGAGCAAAACGGAAAATAAATGGCAAAGGATACTCGATTTTGCAGTCTGTGCTAGTTTTTAAACGTCCAATGACATTCTCCAAATCCATGGGGATTCTAAGGAATTTTCCACTAAAACAAAAGAGAAATGATATTGAGAAAAATCTCGGACGTACTGACATTATCACGGCCGCTGGAACTAAGATTATTGGAAACACTCTTGTCTCGAAAGTAGTAATGTCACAGGACTGAACGCAGTTTCCCATTGTTACGTAAAGAGCAGACGATTAATGATAGATGTATGGATTATATCTGACACAATATTTCTGAAAATATCTGGATGGATCCTACGCAATAAAAATTAACAATATGGAATTTACAAATTAGATGTTATACGTTTATTACGTCTAATTGATTATTAGACGTTAATCGTAAACTAATACGTTAATTAATTATTAGAAGTATTCATTTTTCTAAAGTTGTTTTAGAAAATTAAGTCGACGAGACAAATAGATTTGTATAAATGATTAACGATGTTATTGATAATTTTGTACATCACCCATGTATTATACTTGTGCTATTCTTCCTAATGTCTTAGTAAATTACCTTGTTAGTCATTTAGAACAAATCGTACAATCATATCCATTTTTATTAGAAATTCTTCCTATTATTTATCGTATTATTTATTATGATAGGACAAATACTAAATTTCGCTCGTATGAAATAATTAAAAACACAATATTAGAATAATTTGTGCAGAAACACGTTCCTAGGATATATACGTGAAATTAGATGAGTGGAGCAATGCTGAATTCCAGCAATCATAAATAGACGTTTACGATACAAATATTAAGACGGACGACAGACAAAACACGTAAATCGCAATATGTTTCTTACGTTATACAGTACTTATTTTACTTCTTTTGTTATAACTCTCGTTATTATATCGATACAAATGCAGATAAAAACGAACGATAAATACATCGTCGAATGTTATAACCTGAACATAAATTATTCCACGTAATATTTACGGTTACAGTATGGTATTCGGCGAGAAGAAATAAATTCATAATTCACGATCGAAACAATCGTAAAGTAGAAAAGTTCCTAACTTCTGTACTTGGTAGACCAGGTAAAAAATTGAACAATTAGAGAAGCGAGCCGGGCTTTACGACTTTGATTCTTCTCGGAGGGAAGTGAATGCGGTGTGTAAACGTGGGTTAATTTCAAACGGTTGACGGATGAAAAGAAAATACAACAACGGTGTTAGAGGGAGAAGCTGAAGCCAGTAAAAATGATAAAATCACTTGCTTTCAGGCATTTCGTAATTTCGTGCGCCGCGTTGCAAGTTCTTTCGTTAAAAATATTTCCCCGTAATTTCTCGCGCGCTACGTAACACGCGATGTAAATGTCCCTTCCTTCCCTTTCTTTCGCATTTTTTTTCTATTCTTTCTTGCTTCTCTGTCTCGAGTTTCCCGTCTCCACTTTGCTTGCTTGTTTTATAACGAAGAGCACGTGCAGTTCATCGTCGTGGTCGTGGTCGTCGTAGTCGAGAGGACGTTGTTACCATCGCAGCAACATTGCTCCGCGTCGTAAATAGATTTGCTTCGAACACAAAGTTCAATGTAAATGAACTCCAAGTGAATTAAGAGCTCGACAAACGAGGTTGCCTTCTACTCGCCTTCGATAACTTTTGACACCGAGGAAGAATGGGTCATTCGGTTACAATGGGTGTCGCTGTATTCGGCTGAATTCGATCGGCGATCTAAACTGTGGCGGTACGGTGGCATCAATGCCGAAAAATGTACTGTTTGTGGCGACCATATAGACGGCAGGAATGTTTACGATGAGATGGAAATCTGTCTCTCAACTTGACAACAATAATTTCCACTGATTAGTCTTCCATGTAATATTCGTTATTGTAACATTTATTGTATTCAACGATTAGAGCATTCATTGTTCCAGCTATTTGGCGGTTCATTTATTCCATCGCTGCTGAATTTTTCATTTTTGTTTTTCAAATATTCTTTTTCCTAGTGTATTTACTGCCTGATTGAAAGTGTTGAACGTTTCTCCTGACAAAAAATTGTATAAAAATCGAAGCAATCTATCAGTCAGGAAATGTATTCTTCAATTCTATATTATAAAAGAACTTGGTATACAGCTTTTCACGGTGCGATAATATTTATAATTCTCGGCAGTGTATCGTGCGAGGGAACAATTTGCTAATATTCAAGACGAAATAATTTCTCCCCAAAATAATATACCGTTTTTTCGTAGCTTATGTTGTTTATGTGAAAATATACGATTCAACCGTATGTGATTTGTGGAAACTTCGTTTTGAAAATATAGAAGCAAAATGTGGCGACGGCACTTTCCGAGCAACCTAATATTTTTATTTTTGACGTGACATTACTGTTTTATCTTATAAGTCGTATGTCACGTAATGGAAGGCAAGAGGGAAAAAGCCGAAACGTGCTGTTTGCCATGTGTATGAGTATTTGTGTTTATCAACAGCCGTATTCCATTTACGAATAGCGGAACAGAAAGTTTGAAAATATTCTCGAACTTAAGGAGAAACACCGAATAATCTTTAAACTCGGTTGCGAGTTGTTCACAAAATATTCGACAGGTGTTAAATTTAATTATTTCAAATAAAATAAATAAAATTGAAAAAGTAAAGATAATTATGATTATTAGATCATTATTATCGCACGAAATATAAAATATAATATTTATGAGGCTAATGATATAGACGCGTTATTTGTTATTTTTATAAGTATCTATAATAAATATATGTATGTATATGATAATATATGATAAATAATAAAAATATGAGGAAATCAGGCCGGAACACACTGGTCAAATAAATATAAATATATAATTACTACAACAGATTACGTATTCGTGTTTAGACAAAAATATTTAAATTAATAACAATATGAATGTGCATCAGAAGTAAACTATAAAAGGACACGATTAACTGAGTTTGGATACACAATGACATAAAAATTTATCGAAAAATAGACAACCTTCATTAACGCGCATAAAAGATATCACTCTTTTGAGCCGCAAAATTAAACATACCTTGCAAAACCATTGGCTCTAGAGCACAAAAGTTGACAGAATGTGAGAATGAAAAGCTAAATATTGCACAAACGCGAGTAAATAATAATTTATCCGATAAAAACAGGATCGAACGAAATCTGCGAATTTTCGTACTCTCTGAAGTTCAATTTAATATGTATAATATTGAAATGCACATAATAACGTTCGATTAACAAAGAGTTTCTTTGCCGATGATAATGAACCGGCCGTATTCGTTACTCGATTCAACGAGAAATCCACGTACAAACACGGTTCGCGAAATTCAAAGGTGTTCGCGCTTCTCTGCTTAGCCACTCGCGCGTTTCTCAATTAATTAAGCTTACCCGGTGTTTTTCCCTTTTTTCTTCCGACCATGGTTACCAGTTTTGAACCTCGAGCCTGTGTACGGGTATTTCGCTTAATTAGGGCAAAAGACGAGACACGGCACGATTACGTATAAGCAAGAACACACGATTTACGAGGTCGTTGAAATCACGAAGTTGACGTTGCACCAGTCACCGAGCGTGCTGGGTACCAGAGAAGAATAATTACACTCGTACAAGCGAAACTCTCGGACGAGACGCTCTTGCGTGTACTTTCCGAGTAATAAACTTTTGATTATTTTTGCAAATGAGCCTGTACAGCGACAGAGGAATGCCGGTGATAGCACGGAATACAGCAATAAAGAAAACAGCCGTTCTCGTTGACCCACAACTGTCGTCCAAGTTTACGTGGACTTTCGCCCCAAGGAAACTCGCCGTAACATCCGGACGCTATCGAATAAAAAAAATCCCGGATGATTTGTGACTCGTTCGATCGAACCACTAAAAATACGAGAAGACTTGCCGTAATCATATCGCCGATAAAAAATAAGGAAAGAAAAGAAGATTCTGACTAGATGGAAGATTTGGCTCCATCGGGGTCGTATAATATAACGACGATAATACCTTGTACGCGCCACGCCATCAAGAACGAAAGATAAGCAAAGCCTTTTCCCTCTTTCGTTCTCCACCTGCCCTTGCTCTATCTGGCTGGACGATAGAAGTCGAGTCTTATCGTGGTTCGGTACTTACCAATCACGTAGCTATAGCCGTCCAAGGTGAGAACACATTTGCGTGTGTTGGAAGAGCTTGGAATTCCTGGCACTACTCTGCGAGAAATTCGCTTACCAGGGCTGCAAGGAGTACTGCCGGTACTTGCAGCACCTGGGTCCGAGTGGCACTTCTGCACGGGATCTTTGCTTTGTCTAGACATCATCGTCCTCTTCGGAACCACTTGTACTGCGCTTCTCTAGCAGAAGCCGGAAGAAAGAAAACCTACTTCCGCACCATGCCCGAACCGCCAGTCTACTTAGCCACGCGACAATCTCCAACAGACTTTTACTATCGTTGTCAAGTTTTTATCACGACAGCCTGACAACGTGAATTCGATACTCGTCATTGCCGTTGACTGACACCCCCGTTACATCCGGTTCCACTTGCACACCGTTCACTCGACAAAGTACAAAGTAGCTCGTCCGTGACACACGATTTTTCCCTTGCTCGCCAACGTTCCAACGAAACTTCGATTTTACCCTTTTCCCCTCTGTTTACCTTTGCGCCCCAACTTCTTTCGGTTCTTTAACGAACCAATACCGCTGGCGCTCGAAGCTTCGAAAAGCTTCCACGGATTACTTCCAGGCCATGAAACACGTCGCGCCGCTAGATATACTCGTTTCACGAAATCCTCCACTCGTCGCTCGCCGTCTGAAAACGCTAGAACACGAGCTATGTAACTGTAATTGCGGTTAATCGTCGAAATTAGCGCGAACCAGCCTAGCTTTAATCGACTACCTTTTTCTTCTTGTCGTTTAAAGTTCCAAAGTTTGGGATCGAAAGGATTATTTGATCGTTCGGTATATAAGATCTCGCGGATTTCGATCGTAACACGAACGTCACGTTTACGTTGGAAGGTTCTGTACAAGAAAATAGAGAAGGTTCCCCTTTGTAGAGCAATTGTTTGATAATGGCTTTCCTCTTGCTCTCGAGCGTTCCCAGTGTATGCCCGAGTAATTTGTTCAACGTCCCTGAAGAGACTTGAGAAGACTCCTTCAGGCACACTGTTGCGTGCCAGCTTCTATTCCAGTTCGGATTACCGCGTTTCACGTGTCATTTTCTTTGGTATTTCTCACATACTTTCGAGCGTTTGATTTGATTTCCTCTTTAACGTCGATTTCCCGTGCCTTCAAAACCATCTGACAACTTCGATTATTAATTGCTTTTATTAATTTTTATCACATGATTGTTTTTCTTTTTTTTTTATTTTAGTGAGTTTTTACTCAAAAAATTGTTTATTTCCATTAAAAAGTTTAAACCGCAGTGTATTTCCAACGAGATGTTGGGAGGAGTTTCGCCCGTTTAACTGATATCGTGGCCATTAAACTATTCCGAGGTTTGATCAACTTCAATGACAATCGTTGCATCCGGTGCTTCCAAGCGAACTTGTTTATCTTCTGGAATTGCTTTCGGCCGTGCTGATTTCCAGCGAAGGATTACGAGCATTCTTCTCTTCCCTCCGTGGTAACTTTCTCAACGCATCTCGTGTCCCGTTCACTGTCCCTTTACGTCCAGATTCTTCGAATTACACCGAAACAAGTAGTCCAATTGTCCGTTGAACAATCGTCGTAATTCGTTCTTTCCTCGTTTTCCGACTAACTACGTCGACTCGTAATCCGATTAATTTCACGTTGATGGAACGCCTGCGAATGCACGGTATCTTCTAATTCCGATACTACGTAAGTTTCTTTCTAAGACAGCGACTAATAAACGTTAGTTACGCGATTCTCCGTCTCATCACTTTTCGATAGAATTTCTTTACGTCCTCCTTCGATCAATTCCTTCCAATTTCTTTCAACCACCGATGATTTCGGTCTCGAGGAAGTTTCTACTAGTTTCCAAAGTTGTCGATCTTGAATTTATCGACCTGTGGATTCTAAAACATTTCGAACGAGCCAGCAACGTGCTACGTTATCCTTACAAGGGTCATCGATGTCAGTTTTCATCATTTTTCTAGTAAATCTTCGGACTCTCGTGGAACATAAATATACCAGTAGCTCTATCGACCAGACAAACAGACCAACTTTCCTTCTTATACTCTTTTTCCTTCTTTTTCACACCTTCGTGAACGTTCCGAGCAGCACGCGGCTCGATAAGGTTTCCGCCAGCACAAAAATTTATGCCGCGAACGCTGACCTCAGTGTCGATTACAAGCTAACGATCCCCGCGAGCAAACGACCTAAGAGAATCCTCGTCGTCAGTCTACTCGTTCGTTGCACCGATTCGTAATCTTTCTTGTCACGTACGTGTCCGAAATTTCTGGGAAATTTCTGAGAAACGCGCAGCTTCTCGGAATCAGTTATGCATCGAACGATCTCTCGATCTTTCTTCGTTCAAAGGGACGTACATGAAAAATGGCTACTTTGAATATCGCATAGATGAAAGATAAATTCGACGAATCGACGAGACTTCCAAGTTTAATACATTATTGGCGTTAATTTTATTTATATCGTTATAGATACACGATTATAAGCAAATTAGTATTCAACCTTAATCGGCGCTATTAAATATACACGTTCGCATCCGCTCGTTAACCTTAAGTAGGTAAGGCATTAATCTTCTACCAGCTTCTTTTGATAGACGTACTCGATTCGCCGGTACAGAGACTCTTCGAGCTGATTGATCACCTCCAAACGACCGACAGCGTATTAACACGTGTCCGTCGCGAGGATTCTTCCGAGTGAACCTAACGTGCGGTCGTGTATGCGGTTCTCACCCCGTTCTCTTTGCCAATACTCGTCTTTGAAGTCTGACCGGTCGGATCGATCCGATGGATCTCACCACTGAGAAGTGCACGCACGGGAAATTTCGCGAGAGACCGCGTGAACCACTCGAATTTGCTCGTGCAAGTTGGAGATGTTATCACGAATGGAAAGTCGACAAAGTTTCTCCGGGGTAATTTAGCTTGAAAATTGTAGGGGGAGGGGGAACACAGGCCGATAGTTCAATTACCTTTTCGCCTTCTTCGCGGAGTTTTTACGATGGCCGTTACGTGCATGCACGAACACGGAAAATCGTGATGACGAGGGGTGAAGGTATTCTGCGATCGATTCACGTTACCATAACGTTAAATTCAGTTTACCCGCTCGTGCACCGGCGCGCCGGCACTCTCGCGAAGCCGGCACGCGCACGGCGCGCACCTTTTCATACGACGATCGATCACTTCGCATTCGCTGATTATCGGGATCCAGAGACGATCATTCGTCGATCGTTTCACGCGTCTACACGACTACGCTCGCACAGGTGTCATTTAACCAGATGCGCCCGTCGCATGCACCTGCTTGAGCCTGGAAACTCTAGTCGCGAGGATTACGCAAGTTTGGTCGCTTTCTCGATAATATTTATTTATACTTCATCCAAGATTATCCGCGTCGTTGCCGCTTCGATCGAGCATTTCCTCTTCCTGTGGCTGCGTCACTCTTTATTAATAACCCGTCCAGGATTATCCTTTTCGCTATTCGACAGTTCGCACGGAAATCCGTTCGCAATTTTGCAAACAACAGACTCAACGTGATTGACTTCTCCGTTTCTACATCACGTTACTCGTCGTTCCGGCAATCCGTCAAACGATCCATCCTGTCAAAATCCAACCACCGGTAAACAAACTTTATCCTCGATTTCTCTTCGTTGATTGTATCAGTTCGACGAGATCCCGAACAATCCACCGGATGATCAAATCACGTTTGAAAAATTCTGTATCACCATCGAAGTGGCGATGATTGCGGATCGGCGATAGGAAACTTTGAGCGGAAGAGGTGCGCAGCGCGCGAGTGGAAGAACCGCGTGCTTGGTCGGACGTCACGCGGCGGACTCGTGCGACAAGGGGGACGCGCCGGCTGAACCCACGAATGACGCCACGAGGGAAAGATCGACGCGAAGCGAGCAAGGGAGCGAGCGGGACGGAGCGAATGATACACGCGCGAACGCCAATACGCGAACGCGATCTACGCGAAAACGGAGACACACGTGCGACCTGAGCCGCGGTACCGCTACAACTGAACCATTCCAAACCTCCACCTCTCGTCGAGTTTCCTCCTCTCGCTCTCCACGCCGCTCCAAACCCTCCTGTCGACCCGCTACGTCGCCCTCTCACTACTCTCTCTCTCTCTCTCTCCCCTCTCTTCTCTTCTCTTTCCATCTTATTGCACGTCGATCATTCTTCTCCCTCCCTTTCACCGTTCCCAGATTTCTCTCTTTTTCTATCGTTACTCTCATTTCTGTCATCCTTGTCGTTCTTCTGTTTGCTGGTTCGTTCGTCCGTTCGTTCATTCTGTCGCCGGTTCCACTCGTATCTTCGTTCGCTTTTTCTCTTCGTTCCGCGAAATCGACAAGTTTCCTTATCCTCGTGAGTACCATTCACCCTTAGGTAAGCATCGAAGACAGTTTCTTTGAGAGGAAAGTCGTAGGGATCACCGATTACCCTACGGCGAATACGATTTCGATAGGGGATGTTTGGTCGAAGCGAGGGAGATTGTTTTGGGCACACTGATTAAGATAGAAGCACCGTCGTAAGTGAATTTGCAAATGCCAATGCGACCGACTGTCGGCTTAGCGAGGGGAGAAAGCTCGATGGCAATGGAACGATTATTTCGTTTTAGGATTAAACAGTGATATCGTGATGATTGATCGTGAACCGGGTGTTTGGCGTATACATTGAGAAGCAGATGGTAGATCTCGATACTTTGGTGAAAGATCTTGCGTAGAAAATTGCATTATTATATGTCTGTATATATTATATATTATGTTTATGATAATTATATATTATATATTTATACGCTACCACATGTTTCAGTTTCTTCGATCAAATTTTGTCAAGAAGTTCCATAAAATTAAGAATTTAAGAAGATGTTGCATAAACATAGATCGTTTGAAGCTTTACTGGAATTATTTTTAACAAAAATTGAGAATAGAAAGAGAATAATTTCTGAGTCTGCGAATATTGCTCTTGATTCCCGTACCTCTATATTTTTACGTGTAACTTTGTAAAAGCGATATACTAAACAAGTATCAATATACATGACGAACTGATATGAAGAATTCATTAAGAAGAATTCATTTCATCATAGTGGATCTATTTTTGTCTTACAATATTCTTTTCATATTTCGTATTTTTAATGAACATTATAAACATCCTATACCTATGCAACATGTCCTTTTATTCGTGTCTATCGAAAATTCCATCAATATTTGGCTGGTAAAGTTATGACACATTGTATATTAATCATATATCATCATATATTGTACCTTTTTACGCACGACAAAGTTACGGAACATAAGAAGGGAAAAGACAATTCAGGTCTATCCTTACACGTTTTCGTTTATGCGATATTCGAACGTTCGTCGCGTTCATCTTTCTTAGCATCGTCTCTGGATATCTATCCCTCGTTTGACCCTTTCACCTTTACTATTCCCATCTTATGCCGACAGGTAACCCGCTACTATCGCCGTAACCTTTTAGAAATTTTGCTCACTCGGAACGCCATAAAGCGAGTCTGGGAATTTTCAACGGGAAATAGAGCAATGAACAAGGACGCGCAAGAAGAGAGTTAATCGCTTGTGCGCTCGGCGAGTGGAAATAAAAATGATTAATTTCTAAAGCGACGCAGACGAGAAACACGCAACCGCATGAATAATTAGAAAAGTTCATTCCCATTTCCGTCATCCAATTATTTGTTTGCGCTCCACGATCCTGCCGAGATTCCTTTTTTCTCATCTACTCGTTTCCTTCTTTCCTCTCATTATCGTAGTTTTCCCTTCAACGCGTCACTTCCGCCATCGTGATTTCTCTTTGCTCCTCGACGTCTATGACACTCACTAAGCCTCATAACACCTTTCCACATCCTCTTTTTCTATCGCGAATTATTCCCATTCTCTGGGGGCTGAAAACTGAACTTTATTTCCAAACGCGTAATGGGAGATGTTTAGCATTTAATTGTATTCTTTGTCTTCTCTTGTCTCCCTTCTTCAACATTATGCCCCGTTTCATTTGTAGACGTCTGTCACGTTCGATTTAACTGAAATTAACAGTCGTTCAGTCCCCTCTGTAAAACTGCGTCACTGATCGAGTGAATTTCCCAAATTTAATTTAAATTTGGTAGTGAATCTGATCGCAGCTATCGACTTTCTCGACACTTCCAACGTTTCGCGCCGATGTACTTCCATAGTTTCTCCACCGTGTTGCGATAAAATGTTTCGCGTTGGTCGCCATAGTTATCCGCCCACTAACTGCGCTCTAACATCTCCTTCCACCCGATCCTCTTGGTTTATGTAAATTTAGCGCGATTAACTCTATTTCGCTAGTGTCCTTAACTCCCCTTCTAGGTCTAATGCAAACAGAATGACCGGATAACGAACAATTCGGTACATATTTCGAAGGATAGCAACTCAACGAGAAACAGAAATTGAATTCTCCCGCATGACACGAGGTCTCTCGAGGACCTTAATTTTCTAACATTTTATCATTAGTGTTATTTGCATACATAACACGGGTGAGTTTCTTTTTAATGTATCATTAGTACCATTGTTAAATTTCTATAAACTCGTCAATTTTGACAAATGTTACAGCGTTTCCTACGTTTGATGGAATTTTTTCATGCTAATAACTTTATTGCACATTGCAGAAAGAGAGAGAGAGAGAGAGGGTTCGATAAAAGGTTCGAGTTAGCAGCGAGAACTTTTTCCACGGGTAATATCCTTAATTCGATTCCTGTGTCACATTTATAGATTCCCCCGTTAATGTACTCTAATATACACGGCGGAAGAACTTAATCTTTTATCTATCGTCACGTGACAGCGCTCTTGCTTCTATCGCTATCTACAGAATAACACTTTAAAGGCAGAATGTATTTTACACTCCACATGTCGCGTTCCTCCGCTTATACCGATAGATAAATTTACGCTTGGAAGGATTTAATTTAGGTCAGACATAAATCGACCTGGGTCGCGTAATTACCAATACAGAGGCTTCAGATATTCTCTGTCGGCCGCCTAAAATCCTCGATTCAAGTACCTCGGTTAGACGTCTTTCGTAAATCCCCTTCATATTACGACTTGAGGTAGGGAACATTTCAAATTCAAACGCAGTACGCAGCTACATCTGTTTTACACGGTAGCGTTACGCTCGCGGAAACCTCAGCCCTCAGAGGGAAGTATATGGAGTCTCACCGCGTCCAACGAACCGTTCCAACTCCCCTTCGACACTAGCTCCAACCTCGAGTGGCAAACCCTTGCTTTGTCACGCTTCACCAACGACGCTATCGTGGATATCCTTCATGTTTCCCCCATACACCCTCTATGCTATATTCCATACTGTGGCCCATCTTCATCTTTGCACGATCTTGAGTATACGCCTTAGGACGAGTGTGAGCGAGATGACTTCAAATATCCATAAAGCTTACTCCAAAGGGATAGTAAATTAGTTAGCAAAGACTTTGCTTCTAACCGTGAGACAGAGATGTGTTTCCAGTAGTTTCGCTCGAGTAATGGCTGATTCGGTCGCGAAGGTATTTATGCGACTGGAAATAGGAAGCACTGCGAAGAACATCGGGAAGATGCGTAAGAGGGGAAGCAATTTTCCGCGTGAAAAATTCGTTGAACGGTATAGCGACGTTGATATATCGTCGTAGGACGTACTGGGAATATAAGTAACGTCGAACCGGGGATGTTTCGTCATTTTTATCGCGCTACGTCCTGAATATGCATGATATGCATGAGCGTCGTTCAATTCCGATTGTTTCCATTACGAAACGTTTGTTAGTGACTCAGTAAAACTGAATGGCTTGGGAAAATATTACGTTGCAATTAATGTTGATTTGAAGAATAATATTTTATCAGGCTTATTGCACCATTACGTACCTATATTCTCTTCTGCTAGAAGAGGATTTTTGCTTCGAATACAATGCATTCCTGATACTGACATATTACATTTGTATTTATATTCGTTTTTATTGCCACATATTTTGTACTTTATTGTATTATAAGAAATTGGAGATTGTGAAGATTGTAAATTTATATAAATAGCGTTGAAGTGTATACTATGACAAGTAGATTATAAGTTATTTTTCTAGAATGGCAAAACTATTTGATTTTTACAGTATATGATTTAATATTTCTGAAAATTAAAAGAAATTGCGTCAGTCATAATCTAGCCAAGTCCTGCAGAAAATTTCTTATTCAAATAGATTCGAGGATTATTTTACATTCATCGCATGCGTCTCTGACATTCTATTCGTCTCTACATATAATACTTCTTCCACAGGAATAAAATCGCACACGCATGGTTTTAATTCATAACTACTTCTTATCTCGCTTCATGAATAATTTCCTTCGTTAGACATTGAACATCAAGGACGGGAAAGAATTAACCTGTTAAAAGGATCCTTGTAAATTCATATATGGTTTAATATACATAATTTATAGCTTCCTACCAGTTTAATGTACCTTCCTGTCTTAATTTCTCCCAATCAATAAAAGTTTATAGTTTTCCTGCCTCTAAAAAAAATATTAAGTAATATAATATTTTTTTTAATTCATCTCTTACTTTCTTCCATTATACTATAATAACTTCTGATATCAATTTTTGTACATTTCTACTTTACCTTCCTTACTGCCATACCCATATATTTGATGTTTAAAGCAAATTTTCATACTTAATTCCATCGGGTTCACAACTTCTCATTTCTGCAGTCTTACATGTGAATGGAACAAATGCATCTCATACTATTCTTCAAACACTATGCATACTTACTTCGTTTCAATTTTCTTTGAAATAAACCTCGGGTAGCTGCAGTAGCTTTAGGCTACATTTGCTTATTATGCAGTCATATTAGATTTCATAAGAAAATGCATCGTGTTAATGTTTTATTGTTCGTTGTATTATAGTTAAGTTGCATCGAACTTTTCCATTATTTAAAAAATGTGACCTCATACTTCGCGTTAACAATTTAATTTTACGACTCCTTTCCATCTATTTCTTAACTGATCCCTCTGCAGAGAATTGTTAGTCCTTAGAGCTTATGAAGTCATCAGTAAGTACGTTTGACATTTAACTGCGATTGGTCTTGAAGCGAAATATTCTCAGGGCGATGACAAATAAACCATCACTAGCATGTTCTTTTATTTATAGCTTTACCATACGCTGGATAAATGCCATTGCAAGCTTGTACCTCTACCTTTCTTAAACTTGTACAACGACACACATGATTTCATTCTTTGATATTTCCCCACTTCGATTATTGACATAAAATAAAAAAAAAGCCATCGTCCTTTTATATATTATTGAAGTATGACGTCTGTAGTTACTCTGCAGAATTAGTTTCTATTGAACACGATCATATTTTATTTCATGTAATGGAAGAACCGACAAAATTTGTCCATCTATCTAATACATTGGAATAACCAACAGTTTCGATGGAATAGTTTTTCATCATTTGTTATCACTAGACTGAAGATGTTTATGGAAATTTATGTTTTCATAAAAATAACTAAAGAAGTGAAACATAAGCAAAAATTCGTCTCGATTACCGAATATCGTAATAAATGTTCTATTCTGTATATTTTCACATTCAGTGTACATTTCGTATATCTTTGCACTTTTACGTAATAATCATGATCACTTCCCCCTTTAGAGAGTTTCCATTTTTACACGAGCATCTAGATTAACACATGAAAAAAAGAGATTTCAATATCATGAATTTATTATAATGTCAATAACGAATTTCAGAGTGACTGAATGATGTGAATAAGAAGTTATCGAGCTTGGAAATCTCCACTGGTTGGATAGCCGCGTACAAGCTCGGAAAAATGAGTTTCTCGAAGCTTTGTGAAAGAGCTTTAAGCCGCGGGAGGTTTTCTCTTCACGATAATAGTATCAATGTCTCGTTTTTTTCTTCAAGGTAAATTCCACGATTGAATCTTACCTCTATCGAAGCTTTAAGTAAAAATTATTGTCGATATCAAATGGATACGTCAGTTCTTAATTACATTTAACGATTACCAAGGTTTTGTAATACGAAATGCTTTTATGTAGTATTTGTAACATTATCGTTTGAAGAAAATGAACAGATGGATTAAATTATCGTGGAATAACAATTGGTGACGTAAATTGCAAATAGCAAGTAACCTAAAATATATTTGTGTTTCAATATAATATTCGTTAAATAAATGGTTTACGCAGCCACAATTCTACTAATACAATAATCAAGATAAAATTAAAAATGAAACAACTTTACCGTGATCCTCCACTTGTTTTAGGTCGTTGCATTCGTTTTTCTCAAAATTATATTTTTCATATGAAACATTCAAACATGACAGAATATAATATCAGTTAAGGATTTCGTTGTATTATTTGCTGTTTCATAATTGAAAATTTACGTACGTTAATATTAATTAAACGAAGTAATGCATTAATTAAATCTCGTATCACGTTTCAGTGTGCATGGACAATGTTACTATGAAAGTTGCAAACTGTTGAAATATATTTTCCTTCAAATTCCAATTAATTATACATTTTAAATAGCGGTAGATTTGAAGATACTTGATAATTTACTGTTAACGATTAAATTTATATAAGTTTTACAGATATAATGATGTTAACTTAAAGTAAACAAAGTTGGAAAGAAATCTAAAAGTGTACATATTGGGTTGGCAACTAAGTGATTGCGGATTTTGTCATTAGGTGGTATTGACAAAATCCGCAATCACTTAGTTGCCAACTCAATAGTAACTATAATATAAGATATTTAGCGTAAATATACATTTTGCAGAGATCGTAAAAGTTGTTCAATATATTAATAATTCTCAATATTCAGTAGGATCATTTTTAAAATTTACTTTTAAAATTACTATTCATACCTGTTTATTTCTTACTACGTTTGTGGTTAGGTTGTAACTTGTATATAAATATTCACGTTGGTTTCAATCCTATCAATATCATCATGACAGTCGTGACTCGTTATAGTGCTATTGAAATGAAAATATTCTAAACAGTACATACAATATATACGTAACAATCCTGTACGGTAAATCTTCGAATATTATTAAATAATATAAGCCACTGTGGATTTAACGCCCTATCATTTTCTACGATGCGAAATCCGGAGGAATCCGAAGTTCGATGACGTCACGTCCGACTATAGCCGAGGGGCCCCGAACTTAGAAAAGCGCGCCAATAATCTCACTGTTACACGAGTCCTCAGACAATTCAGTCACATCGTTCACTTATGTTAAACTTGACAGTGAATCATATTTACGAAAGTTTTTGTTCGAGAGGTGTGAAAATACGTTTTATTCTGAATACGTTATTGACTAATGTGCAATGTAGTACGAGTTACGTCGCTCCAAGCCGTAGTACTCCACGTTCCATATTCCTTCCATATCCACGATCACCAGCTCGCCATTTTGTCCGGTATTGAACAATATTTTATCTTATTTTCTTACAAATTTATTTATAGTTAGTTACTTGACGAATACGACACCATTAATGATGTTATATTTATATATATATTAGCTAAAATTTAATACGTTTGAGTAAGCTTATATAAGATTGCATGTTATCGAAAAAGAATTGAATCCTTTTTGTATACTATGTATATACTGTTTGTTTCTTTCGTTGCGCTTTCTTACACTCGACCTTGTTACTATTTTTAAGAGAGTATCACATTTGAAGCATCTACATTGGTCGATTGAAAAAATAAACAGTGTAACTTGTATGTTTATGTCGCGTGTGTACGTCGAAGTGAATAAGAAATGTATCACCGTGACAATAACACATTCAGGTTATTAGGACTACAACTAGATACAGAAATTCGAAGATTAAGAACTCACTTTCGATTGTGTTCATTGCGTTGTGTACGTATATCATTCCGCGTCTTATTAGGGGGATTAGTATACAGAGTACTGCAATGAATAGCAACTCGAACAGAAAATATTTATTGGAAAGAATGCTTATGTCAAACAATTACTGATCTGTTCATGAATACATATATATAAAAGTGGAAATAGTTTAATAAAATATTTGATTTAATATATAAATATTCCATAATATGTATATAATTTATTATAAAATATTTATAGAAGGTTAGCTAGCTCTGTATTTCTTTGAATATTGCAATAAACTTGTAGCAGATAGAATTAGGAACTAAAATATACTTCAACTTAATTACGTTAATTTTCTGCATATGAAAAAACATTAATTTTTTTAGGTATGTAGTTTATAAATCATATAGAATTTCTATAAATATGTGTTATTTGATAGATAAATGAGAGAAATTACACGAACTTATTTATATTTTTCTTACGATATTTTCTTCTGTTAACTTCCCATTACTTTACAGTCATTTGAATCCTTTCTTCAATGAAATACAAAGATATACATATATAATTATTCCATTTAGAAAAGAAAAACTATTTTTTTACGCCATTATACCCCATAAATGATAATGAAGAGTTGTTCCGATAGCAAGAGTTTAGAGCAATCTAAAAGCTGCTCACTTCGAAAGAAATAAAATCGAAATATGTATATGATCGTAACAGAAACGAATAATGTCTGAATCATAAATGAAAGAAACGTTCTTTGTATCGTGGACAAATGAAGCGCCATTGGTGTGTTATTGCCCCGCGAGGATAAGAAACGAGCCCTCGTTTCCTTAATTGTCCGATGGTCGAGTCGAGGGTTCCGGCGGTGAAGTTGCCAGATCCTTACTAACGAAGCTGGGAACGCGTGAAAAGGTACTCCGAGTGGAAATATCGACCGGAACTATCTTCAGGGTTCGGTTTAACGGGTGCGGAAAACTGCGCTTCCCGCAGGGTAGAATAATTTAAAAGCGCGGTCGAATATTTGCGCGTGAGTTTCCTTCTGACGAATAGATCGTAAAATAAACTGCGCGTAAGCCGTTGAGCTTACCAAAGCTGTCCCAAGGGTCTCGAAATAATATCGTTTGCCCAATATACAAAAGATGTAATAAATATTAATTCGATCAGAATTAGATTGGATTATTTAAAGTGTAAATTTTCCTAATTAATCATCCACCATAACTATTTGGAGATACTTTGTACATTTGTCTCTATTGATACAAAACGATAGATTTCCAAATTTCATTAATCAATATATATGAAATATACTCTTTGCTTATTTATATTAGAAATTACGAGTTAAAAAACATTAATTTTTTTAGGTATGTAGTTTATAAATCATATAGAATTTCTATAAATATGTGTTATTTGATAGATAAATGAGAGAAATTACACGAACTTATTTATATTTTTCTTACGATATTTTCTTCTGTTAACTTCCCATTACTTTAAAGTCATTTGAATCCTTTCTTCAATGAAATACAAAGATATACATATATAATTATTCCATTTAGAAAAGAAAAACTATTTTTTTACATTTATTCTATTATTTACTATTATATTATTTCTATTCTATTACATTTATATTATTTCTATTTTATATTATATTATTCTATTATCTATTATTATTCTATTTTATATTATTTCTATTCTATTACATTTTATTATTTTAGCAAACAGCAAAATGATTAAATTTCATGATAGGAAAATTGAGAAATGGTCTAAGGATTCCACCAGTTGTATGATCAATTATAATATTTTGCATATATCATTTTTGTCAAAGATTCAACTTGTTCCTCTATTGCCAATACAATTTGAAATCCGATTACCAAGTTCTTCTTATTTCCTCGAAAAACGCTATTCCCATTGCCACTCGACAAATCCTAAATCATTTTAAACACGTCTCTACAAACCTGACAAGCGTGACATAACCACGTTGATTTTTCTCGATTTTTCCATATGCTAATCGCCGTATGCAATCGTGTGATCGTACAGATTGCATAGAATTGCGCTTCGTAAAAATAAGGTTAGCCTTTTAGACGGGGAATCCTCGAGGTTGGAAACGCCAAACGATCGTAACCCGAGGCACCGCGATATCCACGTAATGACGACGTCAATGTTTTTATGCTGTCGGTAAAAGACACGATCCTAGATAATGCATCGTTCCTCCATTTATCATAGGTCGCGCTTAATGGAAAGTACTGCGGCCACTATGTACCTATCAATTAATACCTGTATACTCGTTAAACAAGCGGAAGTGAAACGTAGCGATGTAGATTAAACGTGCCATTATACGGAACCTTCTTGTCTACGTCTATTTTCTTTGTTCGAGGAGGATTAAAAATCGAATCTTTGGTAATGTACAGTAAATCGGATATAATCTCTTTTATTCTGGTCGTAAGAAGGGCGAAGGGAGGAAAGGAATAATTAAATGTAGAAATGACAAATAAAATAAAGGGCGATAGCATTAGTAATTTACGATTAAACGAGCAGCCAGCTTAGCGAAGAATCAAACAACTGTTTGTTCTTTCACTCTGATTATTAAATTAGGAAAAATACGAGATATAGATAAAAGAAATAAAGATAAAGACTAGCTTGAAAGTTTGAAATTGAAATTTTAGTCGCGCAGTATTTTATTACGTAACTTTAAAATTTTGCATCACCTTCCTAAAATTTCGCATCACAGCATTTACACATCTACGTCAGATTAGGATGTCCGTGCAAAAAACAGTATAAAATCTACATAGCACACAAGTACGATTCTTTCAAATATACACATTGTTCCATTTATCTTGAATTTCTTAATATCCTGTTTTTTTTCTTTTTTCTTTTTTTTTTTTTTTATCAATGCAGAAGATTTTGTCAGGACAAAGTTAGTTGGTTGAGAGCAACAAATATTACGATATCTGATCTCTTTCTCGAAGTTCATTTTTTCCAGTTTTCTTCGAGCTGAGTGTCATTTTTTTAAGTAGAACTCCATTTATCTTTATTCGTCAATCGATGCGTTTCTTACACAAGAAAAATAGCAGCTAAACATAGTTCGTTTTCTGTTTTATATCTCTTCATTCTTTCTATTTTATGTCCACTATCTTTCATTACATAACATCTCGACAATTCGATGCCTCGAATCTGTTGCTTTGCCATTATTCTTGCTGCACTCAAAATCTACACGGCTTATCCAGCGAAACAAGAGACACTAATATTCTTTAAAAGCCGTCTTACAATATTGTCTGCACGGAAAGCACTTTCACGTTTGATGCATAGGCCATAAACGGAACGACTGTTGTGCTTTCAACCCTGAGGAACGCGAACTTGCAAGCCAAGAACGATCCGAATGGCCAACTCCGAGTAATATCGAATAATGACGGGTTGGAGAAAAAAAATCGTGAAATGCGAATAACATCCAGAGAATTTAATATAAAATCCAACACCTCGCTTCGAAACGAGAGAAATACGCAGCAAAGAACCACAGAAATGTGGATGAATATTTTTCCTGGAGTAGGAAATTTTATTCTCCGAAAAAGAGATGCAAATGATCGATCGATGATCAAAAAGCTAAAAACTATCTAAGTTTACGCTCTTTTATTATTTTCTTTTTCTCCTGATCATAAGGGTAAGAACATAAGGGTATTGTGTAGAAAATGAAGCTTTTTCGTTCATAAAATTCACTATCTTCCTTTTCATAATTACAATGTACATTCAATAGAATCCAGTAACGTAAATCGATTAGAAAGTAACGTTATATTAATGCAATTTCTTCCTTAAGGGGTTAACTTGTTAAATAGATTATTCATCGATCAGAAACTTCTTGTTTGGTAAAATGTTAAAGGTTAACGAAGGTAAATATGATAATGTGTTTTCAGTACATATATAGCGATGCACTCAAAAGAAAAGAACAAAACTATGTGGAAAATGTAATTGGTCTTTTTCAATTAACAGATTCAATCTGTAGAGTTACGGTTTTATCGATTACAGTTTGTTGATATTGTAATTAGCAAATCTATCGGTACTTTCAATAATGTACGAATATGTTAAACTAGGAAAGATGTTCTAAGTGTAATTAATTCCCTAAGTGGCAGTTCAAAGATAAATCTACGTATGTGTGGCGCCATTGATATTAAAATTTCCCGCGTCACCACTTTATCCATTGCTGAGCATGCTAAAATACGCGGGACTGTTTTAACGAATGCTCTTAGGAATTGTAAAGACTTTTATGAATTCTCTCTATTCGTAAAAAATTAAAAAAATGTCAAAAAGTCGTACAGAGACTGAGAGTATTACCTCGTTAAATATTCGTGTTTGGATATAGTGCTCGGCTTGATTCAAACAATTTCATCGATGTGCTGGTTTCTGGCCTAATTTCAAGTCACTTACGCAATTCAAACGAGGATCACTAGTTTTCTCTCGTCGTTATTTCTATTTAATTGAAGCTGTCGTGTTGCAATAATGATTGTACGAAGATTTACTGGGTTTTACTACAGAAATTATTTGCAATGTTATTTCCTCGTTACTGATCGATGTATGTTGTTGAAATTATTTCCTCTACAAATAGATACTGCAACGCCAAACAGGAAATATATACTTTGTAACATTATTTTCTATTCTCATATGAAATGCTGCCTTCGACGAAAATAATTTATTAGTATCAAGCTTTCTTAATCCTGAATTTTCCTTCTACAAAGATTGTCAAGATAATGACAATTTTTCCCTACTCTAAGTTCGAATTGAATACCTCAATTACATTTGTATTTTACTATTTATTACGCCAATTGTTGTGACAAATGTCTTTACAACAGAGTAATGGTAATTTAAAAAATAATGCAATTAGATATAAAAAGATATAACAAAATCATCTTGTCGATTTTGTTTGTTTTTTAATTTTATTCAAACGACTCGACGTTGTACTTTTGTCTCTTTTAGTCTTATTATCTATCCTGATTGTTCTATTCATCGTGACAGTACCGAAAATAAAATAAAATAAATTATCCAATTTCGTTGGAATCAACACATATTTTGCTCGATAAAAGCAGGTTTGCGTTTCAATGCGCATGCGACAAACTCGCGCTTTCTACGCGCCATTTATCTACCCGATATCGGATTTAAGATATGCAAAATGAAATGAACGCGAGTAGATTAGCGAGATACGTTTTATATCTCGTGTATCGATCCACACATCAGGCAGAAAGGAACGTGTAATATTTTTCTAAATATCGTTCGCCCTGTGTCTTCGAAGTGGATGTTGTAAGGTCGACGGTGACCTGGCTAATCTACTGTGCTGTCAAGACTTCACGTGAGTCAACATGCAAATCTGCGGAGTTCCGAGTGCACCGTCCAAAGTAGAATAAGCATACGTGTTTATGTCGGCTCGTTGCTCGCATGTTAAGTACGGGTATCCGCTTGAAGGCTTGAACATTTTCGAAATAGCTTCAGGTACTGTGTTTATGCATTTATGGTAAACGTATATATATATATATATTGAATATGAAGGAAAGGAAAACAAACGTGAAAAATAAATCGTACAATTATGGTATAGATATTTCTGTAACATTAAAACAATGTGGTAAAATATATATTAATTTATCGAAATGAGGCGAATATAGATGTACATACTAACAATATTGAATAACAATAATACGAATATTGATACGACCAATAAATGTGCGACAGACTTAATTACAAACATAATATGTAATTACTGTGTAATAATTTATATTATATAAATTAATATACAGGCACGATCGATTTATATGGGGAAATTATTTGTACAATAAGTACTGGTACAACCATATGCCTATAATTAGTGTACAATTATTACGACATAAGAGGATACAAAAAATAAAAGAATAAAAATGGTAAGAGGTATACACAAATTGGCCTCATCTATCGCGGAGCACGAAATAAATCTCGTAAGTGATTTACGAATGCTGCAATTAAATACGAGTGGTTATTGTTTGCGATGCAAACAACGCGAAACAATTATCAACGGGATGGTTACGATTTTCCTTTTTTTTTTTTTCCTTTTCATTTTATTTCGATCAGTTTTTATCTGAATGGTATCGTTTCGATCAACTATATCAATTTATTTCTCATACTCGAAATATTGGACATTGTCGATAACGTTTGCTTCATAAATATAATCGAGTAGAGTTACACAGGATTTCCTGCACTTTATTAATTCTATTGAACGCTTTAAATACGCGTATTTATGTAAATCACGTGGAAATGATGCACTTACTGCAGCCCTACGTGTATAGTGGGCATATTACTTGTGTGTATATGTACGTCCATGAAAGCGATTACGATTATGTGTTCGCCAATGTACACTAATTTTCGTTGAGTCGACATCAATATTAAATGTAACTGTGGGAGAGAGATCTTCTCGATTGATTTCCCTTTTGAGTAATGTTCGATTAATTCGTGACATCGATAAGATGGAGATATCAAGGCGATCGTGGGAGAAATTAATTTGTCGAGACTACGACCTTTGAATAATTCCGTAGAAAATATTGGAATATGCCGTACACTATTAATTTGTCGAGACTCTGACGTTTGAATAATTCTCTTAAAACGTTGCTTGAAAATATCCTGAGAAATAAGATTTATCAGTTGATTTATCAAGCAGATATATATATATTCCTCTTTCCTAAGGGTTATTGCAACCGAAATACGTACTGCTTACGCTAAAATCGTCCAAGTTAAGCTTTAGAATTTAGGAAGCTTCTGCGACTTTGTTTCCTTCGCTAGATCATAAGAACGTTAAGCGATTATGGTTAAAGCTCGGCTTGTTACGGTTTTACGCGCTTTAAGTATTCTCATGCCAGTCGTTGCCATAAAACAGAGCCGAAAACCTCTGACCGTGCAGATTTGCTGCAGTGAAAACGTATCCCCAGCTTAATACCCGAAATGGTAGCCGCCTACGCCGACATAACTCCCATAAATTCACGGATTTGATTTTTTCAATTTCGTTGGGCAAGTATAATTAGGTACAGTATAATTAATAGGTTTTTAACTTCGATTTATCAACTACGTGTAAACCTAACAGCTTGCTTTTCATTTTCGATCGTCCTATTAAAATTCCTCTGTTGGATCACAAAACGACATTAAACTTAAGAAATTAACAAAGATACGCTTTTCACTTATTGTGATGCGTTTTACGTATCATCGATTCTACGATCCATTTCGTGTCATTTCCCCTGGCCTGCTATATATATTTTAAAAAACGATAAAAGCGTAGGAAGAAAAAAATTGTTTGAGCTTTCTCATCGTCGAAATTCAGTTAGACCTACCAGAAACAGCCAATCGGTGTTATTGACCAACGACAGGATACCGTCGATAGAAATTTTATTGCGTACATCGGATAGACGAGACAGAGCGGTGACGCGCGAGCGATTGTCGCAGTGGAAGGCGAGCGCGGTGGTGCATTGATTCGTTCAAGTTACGACACCCTCGTTGGCGTCGCATATGCGTCCGATCCTTCGTATACCGCTGGATCATAACGTTGTAAATGCGACGAGCTGAGTCGTCCTAGACAAAAAGGATCATAATCTATAACCGAGCAAAGCTTTACGAGAATCCATAGATATTAAACGTCAAACAGCGTCCGCGTTTCATTCGTATCTCGACTCGCGATTACTTCCATTAACGAGAACAGCGGGAATTGGCGCGCCTACGATGATAGAGCTTTCGTTCAACGATAACGCGTTACATTCATACCTAACGCGTTATTGTGTATCGGCATCGTTGCCACTGCAAGCCATACCACGTATAGCCCCGATAGAGTTGGTCGGTTTGTTTCACGCGAATTCCTTGCGTTCTTCATCGCGTTCACGAAACAGAAGGATAGATTTCCATGTGCACATGGTTGAATTTACAGCGCAGTTTCACCGAGGTGTCGAGCTTGAATAATTGAAACGCAAAGTCATTCGAAAACAGGAGTTTCCTCTCTGTGCTGATTTTACTATATGTATTCAAGAGACAGTATTGATGACATCGAATTAATCGAAGGCGACGGTTGTAACAATGTGTGCTGGTAGTCGATAATACCGTCTGTTTTTGCGGGTAAAAGACAATATTTAAACTTGCCGTTTGAATTAGTGCGCTACTAGATGTTGTAAATTGCGTTTTGCTCCAGGTACAAACAAATTTATACGCGGTGAAATGGAATTACACGTAGGAATGTATTTACGATAGCTTTCTAGGATGAATAGGTAGGCATTTAATTACGAATAATAAAGGAAACTAAATAACGTAGGTTTAACAGACATTCAGATGTTCGGTATTTGTTATCAATAGACTCAGGATGTTTATACATTTATGGGGAAATTAATTGTATACAACTATGCAGAATGCATATGTAGTACGCGAGAATATGGAAAATAGCTGAAGTAAAGTGCTTATTATATGTGATATTCAGAGATTGAAACGCCCTACTTAGTTGCGTTCGTATTTGTTTCCATTAGTGCTATATGATAGAATTTTTTTTTCTTTATTTTATTTGCGTTTATTTTACAATCAACTCTCGTTAGAGAATTTTAAGTAAATTTATCTGGCGTGATACTATGACATGATTAATAAGTGTTTATAGTATGTTTGATTCTATTTGAATCTAGTGCTTAGGTCTAAGGTGTAAAGTCTTTTTAGCCTGCGAATCTGTTCCGACGTGTCGAGTAGTTGAGTAATTGGAGGGTTTTGGTGATTGTTAACTCTTGTGCTATGTCTATTGCTGAATTTTGATATTTCTTCTTTGACTGTGGGTATCTTGAGGTCGTGACGTATCGTTTCCTTGGTGACGTACCAAGGATATAATAGAATGAAACTGTTGAAGTGGTCACCACTTCTAAGTAAACTGTACATCTGGTCATTTAGTTTTCTCAAGCACTGAAGCCATCGATAGCGTATAGACAAAAGAGTGGGACGAAGGCAGACCATAAACGGTAGACAGGCGACGATGGCTTCGGAGCTTTCAGTCATAGGGTAACGCTGCTAGCGTGCGGATTTCGACCGACTTGTATTTACACTTCTGTATTAAAATATATTGTCTACCTCACAATTTATCCGCGCGTTTCTTTGTTCATATACATCTAATAACCTCAGCAGAAACGAACTGTTAACTTTCCAAATAAATTCGTGTAATTCTGTATCGCTAATGATATTAAACGATATAAATTTTTACGCGTGATCGAATGCCAGTCTCTTTCGTGTACGGAGAGTTATAGATTGAGTTGATCGTACCGTGTTATTATCTTTGCCATGCAGAGAATTACGAGCCAACGCACGAATAATTTGAAACCATGAGCAGAGCGTACACCCTGATCGTATTATGTCGATACCAGGCGTGTCTAATTTGATCTTCCGCCGTCGTTTAGCTTGAAATCTTCGATAGCGCATCCGAAACCTTTTAGACAACGAAATTCTAGGTTTCGCTGCAAATACACTCTTTCCTCAACTACTGATATTTTTGATTTTCGCTTTATGGTAAATTCATACGAAACATATCTCGAACTTTATTATTTTATTCTTAAACGGATAAAAATTTGTTTTTAAATAATATTATAAGATAATAGGATTATAAATAATAGTAATATTAGATAACATTATAAAGAGAGGAATTAAGTTTCTCAGAGCGTAAGGTTACAACATTAGGTAAATTAATGTCTTAAAAAGGTAAGAAATGTGTTTCTCAATAACATTTTCATTTAAAATCATTGAAATTGTTCGCGTTGCAAATAGGCTCTGTAATGTTTCTTCGAAGAGAACTAATTTTTCTCAAAGTCGTTTCTCTATTAAATGAAGATCGATTACACGACCGTAAGAAGTATCTTTGCCTGTAAATTTCAATAAAAAGCGGGGGCATTGTTTCCCTCGTTCCTTGTCCCTTCCCTAGCGTGCTCCAACATTTCTGCTTTTCTTTCCTACGTTATCGTTTACGCGGGTTCATTAATCAATAGATAAGTCTTGAGTGGTACACGCAACACCTAGTTGCGTGTATACGTAGCCCCATAAAAATGTCCGTCTATGAATTAAAATAGAGCGAAAGGAGAACTAGTCACGAGAAGAATTGTATCGAAAGAATTATACTGACGTTTTATTATCAATTCACGCGGATACGTACTTTCTAGAATTCGCTAAAATTCGTCTCGATGCAAATTCTGTTCGTTTCGTTAAAATGGAATTTCAGTCGTGATTAATACAATTAGTACGATTTGAAAATTCGCTCCTACGTTCGAACGAATAACGTGATTAATTAAACGCGATTGAAAATTTGCGAGAAATTATCAACAATTTCCATGCAGTTCCCTGTAATATCGTTGCGTATATTTCTACGGGGTTCCGACTAGAACCGCGATTGAAACAGGAGGCAACGATCAATCTCTCTACGTACTCTCTTCTTTACCGACCTCCACCGGAAATTACCACAGACTCTAGCATTTCCGGTTAATCTTGCGCCATTAGCCAACGAGATACGAAAGTTGGAAAGAATTAAAAGATATTTCCTCGAACTGATGCTTTTCATTGCCATTATATTTATTATTATATACATGCTCCTTCAACGCTTTATAATAATAATAATATGATACTAATTACGTTTAATTCATCTCTATGATATTTCCTTTTGCTGATAATTCATTTTTTCGATATAATGCAAACTGTAATTCCACTTTGTTTTCAGTATTCATATGCACGTTTCAAATTGTTTTCCATGAAATAACGATGTATTTCCGCTATATGTATTTAACCAATGGTATTTAGTTCTCTGACGATAATGTTGCTGTAAAAGCAGAAATCCAGGTTGATGAGAAGTAGGAATTGTTATTTGTTATTTGTAAAAAGCTTTATTTCGGAGTTTCCTGTTATGTCGCAGTCATTCAATTCGATCTTTCTAACAACTTTCTTCATTCCACGTAAAAGATATTATCCTTCACTGGTATTTTAGGTGAAAATAAGACAATGAACGTACTCTGATTCTCAGATCTCTTTCAAGCAACGTTTCTTTATACGTAGCTCCTCGAGCTTGCAAACATTGTAGGTATGTATACGGATTTACTTTAGGTTTGTTGCTTGCTGTTTTTCTTACTTTTCCATTCGTACCTCTTGAAACGCGAACAAAGAGCTTTAAGCGTGTCATGATTTCTTAACAGAATATTTTATTAATTAACGAATGAAACCAAATCTCTACTACGCTAATTAATTTACGATATTTAATCTTCGTCCAAATTAGTCAATTAGGGCACCAGTTTCGATAAATACGACAACGGAAATAAAACGTCATTCGTGTCGAGAGATTTTTGACTTTCAAGTTGAGAAATAGTTGAAATCGTCTCGATTTTACCTATAACATTGCAACGATTCCAAATCGATGCTTGAAATTGAAGTAAAGTGGCGTGATTAATAAATGTGTAACTAGAGATTCTAAAGAATATTTAGAGTGCGATAAATCATAGTGAAACACATAAAGGAATCTTATGTTACATACTTGAACGAATTTTGACGAGGTTCTAAGAAGTCCAGAACAATTCTAGCTGTGTGTGAGTAGAAATAATTACCTGTAACAAAAGGAAAACCAGTTATATACACGTTTTTAACGCATATATGACACAATTTAAATACCATTGAAAATTTTTAAACGCAAGTTCCATCATATAATAATAACGTTTTCGATGACACAGAGTAATTTTCAGAAATTGTTCTTTGCTAAAAATGCAAACAATTACTGAGAACGTTCGACACTGGGAGTCGTGAAACGCGTTTCAATGCGGCGAAGTTGATTTTATCGCGAGAATAGCTTTTATTTCGCGATTAATTGTTCGCGTGAACTTTTTAAAGAGAGGGTCGCGATTAATGAAGCTCTAAACGCGAGTCGAGTAAACAAAAACAACGTATACCGAACGTCAAACAGGTTGTTAATAAATCAGTGTTTACCCTAAGAATAAAATATTCGCGCCTTCCCCCCTCCTTTTTGTTTTATAATTTTACAAAGATAAAACCTTTGCTTGTTACAAGGACGTAATTCTTCTCTTGTGTTCAGCTAATTCTGCAAACGATAAATGTACATCTGACAGAAAGTAATGAAACTTTGTATAAGATTTCATACATTGGTGTAACGTTAACTTTGTTGCGTTCTTTACTGCCATTTTCCACCCAATAGTATTTGTTTAGCATAACGATAATATCATAACGAATCGTTATCGATATGCGTAATTTCTCACATTCGTATTAAGGATAAGCAGCACATTTAACTAATTAAGTACCAGATACTGGAAACACTGTGTAAACGGTCTGTTTCTGTCTACTAAAATTAAATTCGTACACAACGTTTCACTGTACTATGAAATAACAAGATTATCGATTATAAATTGAAAATAGCGAGAGATAAACGTAAGGAATTTCACTAAAACTCCTTTGTTCTAAATATTGACTGCCGTGAGAGGGTAATTTCTCTGGATTATATCTCAAACAGGTAACTAATTTCGTGGCTCCAATTAGCTCGCGTTCACTGTAAATCAATCCGCTCGATGTGAGTAGCAACTATAACGAACTCGTTAAGTCTCAGTATGTAATGGCTCGTAAATTCAGCCGTTGTAACCATGACTTTTGACACTGTGTCGCTATTTTACCGACATTAATGAACAAAGTCGTATACCGCGAGCGTTAGGTAACAGGACAGACGATTAATCGAATTTCTGTAGAATTCCTTTGTAAATGGTATGAAACTGTTGTTACATACCAAGAACGAACATTATGTCACAAATTAACTTTATTCCCAGTTTCCTATATTACGAGTAAATTACGTGGCAAGTAATAGTATTTATCGTTTCAATATTCGTATAATTCAATGCCGAGTAATAACGTAAATTCGAAAGATATCTATAGCGCTTATCGGTAGTTTATTGCGCTTATCGGATAACATGGTGTTTCAACATCATTTACAATGGAAATCATTTGTATACTAATAGCGATTTCCTATCGGAATTTACACGGTTAACGCTAATTTCGATGAATGGTATGAAGATAAATATGTGGTCGGAATTGAGGAAATTTATATTTTTCTTTGGCTAGTCGGAAAATTTTCGTCATAAATTACTGTCCGAAGGAAGTAGTACAAGTGTCGATCGATTTAATTGTACAGGTTAGTAGACTTGGAATATTGAGAACTACGTTTAAGTATAATTGCAACGAACAGTTTCTGTTAATATTGACTTTTCATTTCGCTAGTATGGATTGGATATGATGTTTAATTGTTATTTGCATAGATATCTTTTATAATTTCCCATAAAAGAGCATGAAATGAACCTGGCGATAGATAACGCATTAGTATCACTTTGTTATACTACATACGCTTCGTTTCTATCTCAATAAATATCTAAGTGAAGTTGAGTGTGAAAATATCAATGTTTAGATTAACAAAACTCTTATTATATTTGAAAATACACATAGGGAATTTAATTTTCTTGAAAAATTAATTGCCTGTGGTTTTTACTCCGCAACATAATGACCGGATTGAAGACGCGCAACTAAGTTTGGAACACTATGGGTGATGTGACGAAAGGATCATCTAATTTTGAAGCTCGTAAATAATTAATAAGACAAGTGAGAAATGTTCACTTCGTATAGACCTTTATGAGTAAATCATTCGAGATTTGATAAATTGTACGAAATGTGTATTAAGGCAGATTTCTAATAAGATTGCAGAAATACAGAGTAATTTATTCTTACAAGCGCAATTTGTCCGGTGGTTTATAAATGAAAGCACAGATTCGTAATTAACTTTAAAGTAGAGGTACACATTTATTTTATTTATCAAAGTAACTTGATCTAAATTACAAAATAGAAAGAATAAAGTGGATGGAAAAAAATTAATTGTAAGCCAAAAGATTTTTATATAAAAGATGGAATAAAAGTCTGAACTGGGATGATCCATCCCCTTTAAATTTAATTTGTAGATCTACGTTGATAGAACATTTCCTCGTTTACTTTGATACGTATTATACATTTTTAAATTATTCAAACCTTTATGAAATTTATCTCCACACAGGAAATATAATAAATGTTAATAAAAACGAATCATTGCTTCTGAGTATAATGAGAAATTATTCAGAATTCTTTTTCGACCGAATACGATTGCATTTACTCAAGCATTACGTGTTAATTAAAGAAGATGCGTTTAGCCAGCTTTTCTGGAAAACCGTGTAAATTGAAAAACAATATTTAAAACGAATCACGATATTCCTGAATAAATTCTAACGCGTTATGGTATGATTTTAAACGTTATTCTAACTGTCAAGATTTTCGCTTCGCTATAATTAGATGATCCAGAGAAAGCATATTCAAATTCGTTAAAACAAACTCCAACACGGCAATCCAACTTTTCTCGTTTCGAATAATCATCGTGCTCGCGATTAACGTCACTTCAGGCATCATGCTTCATCTGCACACGATTATGGCCAACAAAATAAATACTAATGCAGAATAATTTCGTATTTGCATAATGAAGCTTTTAAAGAATCGATACTGGCAATTTTTTCTGTTTTATGACTTACATTAATTTGTTGATGTTTTATTACATTATAGCGAATAGATATCAAAATATTTTTATATTTTGTGCTTGAATTAACTTTTTCTTGTTCAGTTTTATGCCTTATTTCTGAGGATTAATTTAGTGAAGTCAAATTGTAGCTGGTCATTGCTCATTGATCCATAAGCATATTAGGATAATTAAAACCCGTGCGTCTATCTCATATGAGGGAAAGAATACCTTTCGATTCTGAGCAGTAAATGTGGTAGCCTTCTAGCAGTGTATTAAAAGTGATCAAATTCGCGATAATAAATTTAAATTATTAAAGAAAAATAAATACCTATTATAGTACGGTTTACGTAGCTCTTATTCGTTTGAACACTATTTCATATCGTATGATTTAAAAGGAAGAATACGTTACTCGATCCTCTTTACAATGTTGTAAATTTGCATTTCCTAATTTTTAATACATGTAATAGTTACTTAAATGTATTAGAACACAAATTAAAAATCGAAATGTTGAATATAACTTTTACAATAATTCATGTAAAACATATACGTAAAATGTTCCAATAGAAAACTAGACTTTATACAACAGCTAATAACAACAAATAAATTAAATAGCAAGCAATAAGCAGTGACCAATTAAAAACAGTTAAAGTATTACCAAATGACAGAAACTTTAATATACTTGGATTTAACTAATCGATATTTAAATACCTAATCACTGAAAAAATATACAATTTCTCGTTCTATGCGTACTGTACAGTACATGAACATATTCCTGTTGATGTATTTATTCGAGTATCTAAGTCCTTCAGTTCTCGAGAGGGAACAGAGAACTCTGTTATTAACAGTTCAAGCTTGTCTGCATGCAACGCTATACAACCATTATCCCGCGATAGAAGGAGAAACTAACAATATGCATATATAGGGTGGTATCGATTGAAGAGCGATAGGAGGTTAAGAGAAAGGAAACTTCGACTGGCAAAAGGCTAACCCCTGTCCGTCATGTTTGAACTTTGACAACGTAAGCCTAAAGGCAACCATAGTTACCTCCTTTTCCCGGCTGACATGTGTCTTTCCAAGTGTATACGAAAATACTGCCTCGCATCTTGTTTTCAACAATTTTATTGTAGCCGTTCTTGAGGGAGTTTTTGATACATCAACGAGTTTTCTATGTATTTTTCGACGCCTTCTGTTATGCCTTACCCACTCCAGTGGAAAGATAAGAATGGCAATAATGGGGTGTTTACGTATGCTAGCACAATTCTTCTTTCTGTAACTGTGTTCTTTCTCGGGCACCAACGAAGGAAGGTCGAAAATATATTTGAGATTATTCAACCGTGCTTGTATACCTAAAATATGTAGATTCATTGATTTATGTATCAGCAGAGATACTAACTGGGACGCTACGTCATCGACTTCAAAGACGATGGTACTTCGATGACATTATGACTTTGGTATTATCATAATGCATCTGAATTTTATCGAATTTTGTGTGGAATAGATATTTGGACAAACAAATAATTACTACCATCAAATTACGTGTTTTTAAAAGCTAGTTAACAAAAGTTTGGAACAAAAATAAAAGGAGAAACGAAATTAATTTCGAGAAATATCAAAATGTTGGAATACAACGATATTACACGCATAGGCACAAATACCCTTACACAGACATCTACACAAGCATTTCAACAGGACACTTACACAGGTCATACTCGTTACTGTATAGAGAGTGGGGTTCAAAATATTTAAGGGATCATAGGTCACTACCTACGTCTAGTTTGAGAGTAACTGGCCAACTGTCAAGAATCTCCATACTTTGTTAATTGTATCACTCGTATCACTCTTAACTTTAAGATTAAATTCTAACACAAAAACACCTTTCATATCCGACAGAATTATTCTTCAAATGTAAACGTCTATTTTTTTTTCTTTCTTTCTTTTTAAATACAAACTGCAAATAGTCTGCTGAATAGGAAACAAAAAGAGTCCCACAAATTTCGTTTTATTGATTTTCTCGGCTTGCATTTGTACTTGCTGGTTGCTACTTCCTTCCGTTACGGTACTTTATTCGTTCGAGGAAACAAGCGCGGCGAATGACACGGTTGTAACAAAAGCGTATCGCGTGAGATACGTCAGATACAACACACGAGACAAGCGAAAGCCACTCCACGAAATGTGCCCCCCGATACGGCTTTAAGTTCAGTATGTACATTACGCTAATTAGTCTAAGAGCACCGCGAATACAGCTTGTTCCGAACACTCTGGTAATTAGATGCGACCCTACTGTTTCGGTCAATAGTTGTTACCTGCACGTAACAGCGTCAATTTGCGGTGCTCAGGCCTTCATCAGAGTTTATCGGACAAAGCCCCCGTGAAATGCCTACTAAGTAGATGTCAAGACCTTCCAAGACGTACAGGCCGATCGTACGTCGCATCAAATCCCGTAATGAACCGTTATCGAAATCCGTTGTGCCATGTTTCCGAATAGAATGATCTTTCTTATCGGAGATTAGGTTAATTTAATATCCGACTAATAAGGCATCTGGTGTTGAAACATCGTCTCTTGTAATTAGCTGGAAAATGAAAAAGTCTGTGGAGAAGGAGAACCATGGTGATTTTATATTTTGACTTTTATACGTCATGTTTTGACTTATTTTACTTTGATAAGTTGGAATATTAAAATTATTGATAGAATATATACGTGTGTTACTAGCCTTTCTTTTTTAAATTACAAAATTTACACCAAGATACGAGTCTTGGTAGTCTAAGATATCAATGTCCAATATTTTTCACTGTGCAAATTTTAAATTACTTGAGATGAATATATTTAAATTTTGTTTTCGCTGAATTAACGTTCTGATTTTATTTCGAATCGAGACACTCGACTCGAGATAGTTAAAATATTAGTAACGAAACGAGGCAGTAATGAGAGTTTGTGGTGGTAACCGGCACAAGCAACCCAAGACATTAAGTAGGATAAAATGTGCATAAGAAATTAGAATGAATGGCTTTGCGTAATCAGTTGTAATTCTAAATTACCGCTAAGAAATAGTTGAGGAAAATAATTCGAGAAGTGGAGAGAATGTAAAATATGGTGAGTGTACATATGAAAAGGGTGAATGAAAATTTAAGATTCTATCTGCATCTTAAATGTTACTCTTAAACCTTAATTTTAAATAATAGAGAAGTAGAGCTACGTCGAGATTTATTGCTGAATTTTTTAAATATTTAGTATACCAATCCTACTTTACATTTTTTTTTTTAAAGATACATTTTTATTTAATGTCAGACGTTATTTGAGTTTTACTTAACAACTGGTCATCGTACACATACTCCACATATTTTTTTAAACGTATTTTTATATAAAAAGAAGCGTAACAGCGCAAAGTAGACAGACACTTTCTATCGTACGAGGAAGATCGATGTACGGAATCAAAATGAAAACGTTTCGTAGAAAAAGGATGAGACTGTTCACATTGCAGAGAAGTGTATTTAAGTAATAACTCTATCTAGTAGCGATGACCTACAAAGATGTATACGGAGTAACACGAGCAACTTTCTTTATAGAAAAAGACTCGCGATAATCTTACGACACGTTAGTTTCCTTTTGTATCGTATGTTCATTTCGTTCGTAGAATTCAACTATTAAATATTATATTATCGAAATACGTCTATTAATTCCAAATCAGACGGATACCGAGGAAAACAAGTTAAATTTATTACAATAATTAGTACTAGAAACTGAATTTTTCATTATCTTGATCTAATATTGATAACTTTGCTTATATCTCGATTATTGCTGTATAATAATCGTAAACTTTGATACATATCTTATTTGCGAAGGAGAAGCCCTTTAGGGACTCTGCGTTAACGCAATAACTGGAAGAAATAAGGACAGAAAAGTACTCGAAGCGATTGTAGTAGCAAAAATAGGATTACCAACAGCGAAGTTTGCCGCTTAAGGCTGAAAGGAAAACAGTCGATAAGAAAACAAGAAGGAAAAATTACCCCTTCGAGGCACAATTACCGACATTTTGATTTGGCGTTCCTTCTCGACCGTTTTCATTTAAGATCCTTCAGCTTTCCCGACATTCGTAGCTATCGTTACGTGTCTTATACTACGTTTTATTTTTAGACGTATTACGATGAAAGACGTTGCGATAATAAATTTACTTTTTAGAATTTTCACTGAAATGTTTACGTTTCCCTACTGAAATTATTGTAATCGAAGTGCGAATATTTATGCAAATTCATATTCTTACGAAAAGAATGAAAAGTGTAGCGTCTTAGCAAAGATTTATTTCATTTACCGAATACTGTAACGAGAATCGTATTAATATTTTATATATTCTTGCGTATTACGTGCATTCCATTCGTCTTTAAATTAATAATAAGTGAGACAAAAATTAAATAATAGTCTAATTATAATCCTCGAAAGCTTAACATTTTATATCTTAAGATCTTCTATATAATTAATTGTTAATTTATATATATATTATGTATATTAATTTCTTTTATATACATCTATATATTAAAACGATTCGGATATTAATATCAAATACGTACATTTAATTAACTATTAAAAGACATTGAAATTTATTTAGAAATTATCGTTTAATTATCAATAATTAGTTTGAAGCAAAACGATATGAAAATGTTCTGTATAATTTTAGTAACTCTGTAAGGAAAAGGAAACTGGCAGAGATTTCGTGACCAGCGTGCATAAAATCTACATTTAACTTCGATGCTTCAAGACGATTGAACTTTGCTTGAAAGCCCCTAAACGTAGGTCTTGAATGAAACTTAAACTTACATGTCTTTCACTGTGATCTTACAAATTGCTTCGTTGCAAAAAGAAAGTAAATCACGGATAGAATTCGAGATCTAAATTACTCTATTCCACTTCTCTTAGAAATCTAGAAAAAATGTTTGACTACAGATAAGACGAACTGATAAGACATGGTACCGCAAAAATTAGTTACGTGGTACTTCAAAAAATTTAAAAATTAGAATAAACGTACATTTATATTGGCGAGATGATATATAGATGCAACTAGTAGCAAAACAGTTGAATGTTTTAAAAACACATGAAGTATAAAGAATTATAGATTACTAAAATATCCTTATCGCAATAATTTGTAGTTTATAGCATTTCTAATTCCATGATACTAAAGAAAAATTCCTATAACGCTCTAAATTCTGTGACGATAGACGAAAGTTTCCAAGAATAATTCCATAAAATAGGATTTTTCTTTCGTTCAAATAATTTCAAATATCTTTATCTAATATTTCCATGTCAAAAAATCTTTTACAACCGATTGCATTGGAAAATAAATTCTATGGACGACGGACATCCATTCGAAATTTGTAAAGCGTATATTACGGTTTAACAGACATCTTTGTTCGAAGTAAATTAGCCCGTTAAAGTTTAACGTCGTTATGGTTGCGACAACGATGTTGCCTGCTTGTGTATTGTGTATCTTTTCCGATGTGCAGCAAACTACCCTTCGCTTCGAGTTTCTTGCGATTCCCAAATTGTCGTAACAAGGAAGTTATGGTCGTTAAAATTGTTTCGGCTTTCTGGCTAACAAACGCTCATAAGTCAATTAAAGCGATAGTTAAGTTTCCACAAATACTTCTGACTGCACGTTCTTATACTGAATTTTCCAGATAGAAGAGATTTCGTGGCATAAATCAGTCGGTGATTTAATAAATCAGATGGTCAATTTCGAGAATCATAAATTATTTATAAACGATGATATGGTATAGAAAAATATATATAAAAATAGATTTAATTAAAAAATATATATATAGAAGTAGCATAATTTTACAATAATACTTCAATCCTAGAAAATAGTTCACTCTTATGGTGCATCCTTGCACGTATCTTAAAATTGATGGTTTCTTAGATCTATCACTTTTCTAGCAAACTGGTGATGTTAAAAAAGACACTGCAAAGAAATTATGTTTAAAAACGTTTCATGGAACCGGATTTACATAAACCTCGTAAGAGATCAATGAGGGATATTATCATAATCAACTTGGCTTATCATGTTACATATTATCCGAAGATTCTCAGTGTACAATTTTTCTGCAGTAAGAGCATTTGCAAGATCATAGAACCGCGACTCTATTTTTGTGGAATTTCCTGTATCTTTAATAAGAACAGATGCCCGCCATCAGCATGGAATAATACCAAACGTATTTATCATCGAAATTCTTATTCAAGGCGCGGGGCCACATTCATGCCTATAAATCTGTGCTTCTCCTGTGCATTTGCATTTAACGATGCGCACAACAATACCCCGCAAACGACGCGACTTTGTTTATTCGCCTGCATACAGAACGCTAAAGCTCGCGTTCGACTTACCGTAAATAATTAAAACAGACGTTCTCGCGAACGAGTACTAAGGACCGTGACCAAAAAAATTCAACATTAGCATCAGAAATTTACTTGTCGCCGTGAAAAGGTAATTTAGAGATTAAGAATAATAAAGTGTCGGAAATACAGATTTCGAATAGAAAGGAAAAAGCCATTTTATTACGTTGTCATGTATAAAATCATTTTTTATTTTGTTGGCTCTTACGTACATCGTTTATTATTTTAATTCCTCGATTTTGGGAAACAGGAACGTAACCAACGATCCGAGTACAGGTGAGTTAAAATATGGCATAAATAAGCAGCGCAAGTTTACATATCAAAACCGCTTAATGCGATCGTTGTTACTCGCGCTTACCGCGCCAACTGACAGAAGTTCTACGATTTTGATGCACTTTACCTCGCTGTTACGCTTTATACACAATGTTGATGCATTGTCGTTCATTCGCCAACAAACGTAGGATTAATTGAAATTCGTTTATATAAAATCCATCATGGACATAAGCGTCCAGATGGAATGACGTCAGTTGTCGTACGTAGTGCCATTCGTCTTGTCAGTAGACCTCTATTTCCACTTGATTCCCTGCCAAACCACTTTCATCGTATTTTGCTGCAATTCATACCGGGTTTCGCTATCACAGGGACCAAAGTAACTCTTGACTAACATGTTGGATGAATATCAATAGAGATTCGATGAAACGCCGATACAAAAGTTGTAAAGAGTAACGTTTCTTCTAAAAATAAAAATTAACTCGACACAGCTGAAAATCGATTTCTACAAGCTAAAGCGTTTCTATATTGTTTAGTCGTGTCTTTATTCTCTTTGTTTTCTCTTTTTTCTTTTTTTTTAATTGAAACCATGAAATCATTATAAGCAACGCGCAGGTAATAATTTTTTAAATTCGATAATGATGAACAGAATACTAGTACTATATATGCATTTTTAGGAATTTGCATATTCTTTGGTATAGTATATTGGATAAAGATACATTTTATTCTCTGTGTTATATACATTTTTATATAGCTACCATTCGTTTTGATTTCTGTGGTACAAGTTCCATAATTTAGTCGTTGGTAATTTTAGTGTTAAACAAAATAATACGAATTGAATAATAAATATAATAAAAGAAACATATAACTCTAAATCATTTCATTATATAGTTAAGATCAGGAATTTTTGAAAATAGAGTCTTATTGCATAAGCGTGATATATATCGTGGTTCGAGAAATATAATGTTATTACATTTACTGTTATAAAAAGATAGTTACACCGTCTCTTGTAAGATATTAAGATAGATTGTACAATGTATTATAATAGTATGAGTAGCCACGCGATTTAACAAATAAGTCACCTGATCTCTATAATTCTATTATATAGATTCGCTTTGAAAGAGAAATTATTTTCAGAGGTTCTATTAAACACGGCTGATATAAACAGATTTAATAATAAAATTGTGGCTGTCGGATAACGCGTACTTTAATTATTGGTTGAATTTTAATTTAAAATTAACTGGTCCGGAGAAAAGTAATTCGTCGCGTTGAATTAATTAACTAGGTACTTGTTGTATTTACGAACATACGTATTTCGTAGGTGTGCGTGATAAATTATTGTAAATTTAATTCGCAACTTCATAATTGCGAGACACACGAAATATATTATCTAGAATTTAATCAAAACTCTTTTATAGGCCTCGTACACTACTTAATCGAAATCTGTAACACGAAGCTAATCCTAACTTGACAACGTAGCCTGTAACAAGAGATAACTCGTGCGATTTCAGATATCTATAATAAAATCATGTCCATTTAACGACGTTACCAACTTGAACGATATCTTGCCTCTGCTCTATTCCACAAGAGGACACAGTTCCTGAACTAGTTGCAAGTTTGAAGTAACCACCCACTCTGTTCGTGAATTGATCTCGAATCTTCGAGTTAGTCTACGAAAGCAATGTTAGTCTACGTATGCTGGTTATATCAATTCGCAAATTTATATGATACTTGATATGCACTTATCGGTACGACGTTCAAATCAACATTGTTAGCTGTATAAAATTATACAAATTAGATGAAATACGTTCACACGTTTTAATTCTTAAGAAATAAAATTGAGAGATATTTTTAGTAAGTTTATTAACTAGACGTCACAATCCACGTTACTTTGTCGATAGAATCGCACGTGAAATTAAATAAAATACATTTAAATGTTTTATTTAAAAAAAAGAATTGAATATCGATCGAGTCATTGCAAAACGAAGATTATATTATTGACTAAATAAATTATTCTTTAAAATAATCTATTTCCTCTAATTTAAGGAGGAAAGGAATTTCCAAGTAAAAAAGTTTAAGAGAAAAGTCTATTAACTGAGTGAATTATTTTATACAGAAAAAACACATAATTTCTCTTAATTAAGAAACAAAAATATTTCGACTCGACATATTTTGCTAAAAAGTAGAAAACTTTTCAGTACAAAGGGGTAAAAGTTTATTACA